>NW_027636001.1:0-22604 GCF_903797595.1 Erithacus rubecula | reverse complement strand
GAGGACTAAAATAAGAAAAGCTAGAAATTGAAGACATGAAAGATTTTATTTACAAAACATGGCCTAATTTATTTTATCTGCAGTTCCTTAAAATGACATTATCTTCTATCAACCATAATTTAATTCCTAAAATATCTTACCTGTGGTTTGGTTTGAAGTCTAAACCCATTCTGTACAGCTTCTACTCTGTGCCTTGTACAAACATATGTATTAAGTTTTTTTTTTTATTATTATTATAAATATTTATGTAAGGAAACATATGAAGTAAAGATAATCCCTTGGATTGTAGTCTTTTGTGAGAACTTTGCCACATTTTTCCCAATTCCTGATGGTGTTTTCAGATAAAATAGAATAGTAATGCATGGAGAGACTGAGAGAAGCTGCACTCCCAAGGCCCACAAAAATGTGAAGCAGTGCACAAGCATCTCCAAGTAATTCAATAGGAAGCACATTTTATGTCTCTCTTTCAGGGACAGACTCAGAAACTCAGTATCTCCGTATGGATTTCTGAAAGTCTGAAATAATTGTTCCCACAGAGATCTAAAGTGAAAAAATGTGCTGCAATTACTTCTACAGCCCACTCCAACATTTCTGTAAGAAATTCAAACACCATTTTTCTAAGAGAAAAGCTGTGCAGAACAGAAGAGTTATACTTGAATAGTGAATCTTGCAGGACTGTCAGAAAACTGCTCCAGCTCCAGCTGCATCTGCAGGGCAGAGAGTTCCTGTGTAACACCTGGCAGAGGACTGGGCTGCTGCTGGGGCTGCCAATGAGGGGACAAGACAGGTGGAGAGTTGGTCTCTGAAATCATTCTTATGTGATTCCCAAGTGTCTGGCTACTGGTCATCCTTGGGTACAGAAGACTCAGGGTATTTCATTATTTTGTTGGATAACCTAGTGAAAAGTCTCCCTGCCCACAAAAGGGAGTTGCAATTAGATGATCTTTAAGGTCTGCTCCAAGCCAAACCATTCAATGATTCTATGGCATGGGATCACTGTTATGCTCTGTTGCAAACTTTCCATGGGAAATACATTGCAACAATGCTGTTTCCAGTGTTTTCAAGCCATATGTTGCAAGAGATGTTCAGCTCCAGCTGTTGCTCAACTCATTCAAAATGCAGCTACCAGACAATTTCACTTTCACTTGTTAAATTTGGATTAACACTGCCTTTTCTTCTAAAAAATAAGAATTTGCTTTTGATCTGCTTTTCCGTTACAAAACCATGCGTTTTTACTCTTAGATTTCAATTTATACCATAACCCAAGGAAAGAATCAGAAATTTTTATCCAGCTTTTTTTTGGCTGGAAAATAAAGAAGCATATCAAGCTACCCATAGAACATACTGAATTCCTTGAGTCTAATGAGAGGAACTGCTGACAAGACTGTATATGGCAGAAGCTATTGTGCCAGACAGTTTCAGAGATCATGATAGCGAAATAAAATTATCCCAGATTTTTCTCTCAGCAATGATCAGAAAAAGCTGTCTTCAACTGCACCCTTTTTTCTAACTCCTCCCAAAAGGACAATGTTTCAAGGCCATTAAACAGGCTATCTCAGGTACTGTACAAAGGTTGTTTTCACACAATGTGAAAAGACAATATCCTTGCAATGCACTTTATTAGCTCTGCACCAAGAGCCAAAGCTTATCTGCAAAAGCACTTTTCAACCTTTGAAGCTATACAATTATATATACAATAGCAGTGAGTAGTTTGGCATTTTGCAAATATGGTAAGGCAAGCCATATTCCCATCTCCATTAAGTGTCTAGAGCAGAATTTTAAGATTACATCATGAATTTCATTGCAAATTACATAGCACTGACTGGCATAATGTGTTGTGAGCTGTTTTTTAAACATCTAAACTTGACTTCTCATGAACATGCACTCTAGTGTAATCCAGGCATTCATATTTCCAATCAGAATTTTTCAACTTTTGTTACAAGAAATGGGTAGGTTTTGCTTACTCAAGTAATGCTGTGGGGAACATGAAGTGTTAGCTTTCTTCTGTTTCACAGTGCTTACATTTGATTTACTTCCTTGCATTATCAACTACACAGAGGTACCATGTGTTTGTGCATGGTAAATATTCCATTTTCAAGAATCACCACCTAAAGGGGAATCATCTTACAGAATCGGAAGATGTCTAAAGCATCACTGTATGGTGTAAGATTTTCATATATATACCAAAAACAAATTTTTGTTTCTTCTCATTTTTGTGTGTTTTTTGACAATAAAGGAATTATTATGATACTGTAACTGGAAATTATGTACGGACATACACTTCAATTCATCATAATAAATTCTAGATAACATAGAATATAGGAGCCAAACAAGTGCTGAGGTGAAATAACTGGATGAAATTTTGTTTGTAATTTCTCATTAAATGAGATTCTCCTTTTTCCCAAGGAAGGTAGAGAAGGCAATGGTCTGAAACCTTTTCTTTCTTTCCATTAAATAGAAGAGACCAAAAATGCATGGCTATGTTTTAATATGTCCAAAATCACACACACACACACACACACCCTCCCTCCCAAGGCAGGATAAAAATACTACATCTGTACATAATTATTACACAGTATATTTACACCTGTTCTAACGTTGTTGGCCCCAAATAGAGGTCAAGAAAAGCTGAGGGGAAAATGGCCCTAAAATATATCTGACATGGATTTTAACTTCAAACAGAAAATTAAAACATAGAAGGTGTCCCAGCTTACTATAAAAATCAGTAACAACAAAGGTTACTCTATGTCAGCATTATCAAAAACCACCACTTAATATATTTCCAAACTGTCACGCTTCAATCCTAAAAACTGTGCCAAAGGCTGGTGCAAATGAATGTGGGTGTCTTGGTGTGGGAAAGAATGGTGAACTCTGCTAGCTGCAACCAGTGTGAATCAGTGGATTTATGAAACCAGTTTCCCTACAGAATGTGAGAAGGGGAATTTCAGCTCCCTTCACTATCTCTCAACTTCTGTTCCTTTTCTATTTCATGTTCCATCTGTCCTCTTGTATTTTAGTGGTCTTTCTATTGTGAGCTTTTGGCCTTGCCTCATGTGCAGGTAGGCCATGTTCTTGTGTCTCACTGAAGACCTTTGAACTTCAGGCTCTTTTTCTTTCTTCTTCAGCTCCTTAATCAAAATTCTTCTCTCTCTTCTCTGCAGCCAGAGATGAGACATGGTTTGTAGCCTGTACTGTTTAACCTTGAGTGCTACTGGGAATATTTTGTCTTTTTATGCTGCCAGGATTTGATTCAAACCTACAGATGCATTCCCATTGGCCTAAAGCTGGAAATGCTTTGGAGCTGCTGGTTTCTCTGAGTGAAAGAGTGACTTGCTGCTGAGTAGTTCTGTGCTTTATGTCTTTGTGAAGTTATGGCTTCTGTGGTAGTTCAGCTTCTCTAAGATGGCACCGTAGGTGTCCCAGTCTGGGGTTCCTCCTCTGCCCCGAGATCACCCCAGAGGGACACGAAGGTGGTTCAAAACCTGGTTTTCCCCGAAGCTGCCGAAGAGAGACTGCCAGAGACAGTTTTCTCTTTTTCCAAGGACAGTTTATTGTTTGTTATCTCTGGGACACTTTGCCTGGCCAGCAGCGGTCTGCTCAGCCTGGCATCCATGGTGGAATCTGCCTGGTCAAGGCAGGGCTTATCTTATATAGTTAGTACTACGTATTACATGTTTACAAAATTTTACCAATACAATACAATTTTATTAAATGGTCCAGCCCTGACCCCAACCAATCCAAGAGGCCAACGTGTCACCCAACATGGATGACATGGAGAAGAAGGAGGAAAAGGTGTCCACCCCCCAAATTCTCCATCTTGGCCACGTGTCCCTTATCATAAACATTCAAGAAAACCTATTTATCTACGTTCTAACATTCTAATTTACACTCTACTCATCATTATGTTCTGTGTCTCTTCTCTCAATGTGGGCAGATTCTCCCAAGGAGCCAAATCCAGCCCCTGCAGCTCCTGGGCAGCACTCAGGGGTCTCTGAGGGGTCTGCCAGGGGGGTTTTTGCACCCCCAAAGGAGCCAGGAAAAAACCCTGGACTCCCACATCTCCCCCCTCTGTTTGCAGCAAAAAGACCTCCTTCACGGTTTTGTCCAGAGCCCTTTTCACAGCTTTGTTCAAGGCGTGCCGAGTGCATGGGATGATGCATGGCAAAGCAATGAGAATAGTAACAAGCTCCACTAATATATAAAAACCTACTTTCAAAATTTCTTTTTACAAAGGTAAAAGATCAAAAAGGTCAAACAGACCATCCAGGCACAATAACTGTGCTAGAACTAGGAAGGATGGTTTGTTTGAGACTACAATATAATTGCTATATACATTCTACTTTGGAGTAACATCCATTGTTTGGTTCTTTTTCACCCCTAAAACATCACATACAATTCCAAATTGTTGAACCAAAAATTTCTAATTCTTTTGGTTTGAAAACAGCCACAGGGAGAAATTGAACCCACACATGCCATCTATTCACAGGAGTTGTCACAACTCACATCACCCATGAAGGGATGCCCTCCAGAATGGGCCATTCTTTCACTGCAAATCCCACCAGACATGTTGAAAATGGCTTTTTTGCCTGGAATGCCTCAAACAAATTGTTTCCAACCCCACTGTCCATGCTAAACTTTCCCAAACACTCTCCCTTGGCTGCATCACTGGTAAATCCTCTTTTTCACCTAATACAGTTGACAAAAAATAAGATACAACAGCATATAAACAATCATTTTTCACTGTCAGTCCTTAAGTCTTTTAAATCTTGTTTGAAGAGAAGTTCACATCCTTTTTCCTTGATGTCTGCCAACACTCCCCTTGGAATCTTGGCGGCTTGTTGTACTGGATCATTGTGAGGAGAGTCTCCTGCTAATTCTGCCATGGTGAGGTTAGCATGAGTACCACCTTGGTATTTCTTTCGCAGCTCCTTCAAAGCTCTTCTCCATCTGCGCTCCCATATAAGTCCTTGTGTGTCAGTAAGTATCAATGACACAAGAGATTTCATGTCACATGAAGTCAAGTCATATTCATTGAGAATACCTTTTAAAAACTGTTTAAAATATGAAGATTGCAGTCCATAGTCTCTAATTGTCTTAATTGAATCTTTAACTAAATCATTATTTAATTTTTGCCATCTTTGGTTTTGTCCTTGTGAGTCATAATTCACTGGCATGGCTATTTCACCAGTCCCAATTGCAGGACATTTTCTGCTTCTTGTCAAGTCCATTCGAATATTTGTCCAATCAACTAAAGTATCTTGAGCTGCTGTTGCAGGTCTGTGTGTCTCTGTAGGAATTTGTCTGTTCAAAGGTATTACTTGTTGAGATTGAGGCCAAGCTGCTGCCTCATCCATTTTTGATTCATTGGTATTGTAGAAATCTGTGGTCCTTGCCGCATTGTTCATTGAAAAGTCCTTGCCCATTATTGTCATCAACCTTGTTCTTCCCTTTATTATCACTTGTACTGTCATTTCTGAATCTGTAAGAATTGTCTTTAGAGATCTGTAAGATAGGAAAACCCATTCTATAATTAAAAGAGTGTCTTTTTTGTGTTCGTCCCAATGAAAAATCAAACCATATAGCTGTGTTTCTTCTCCCAACACTACTAAATGGAATGGTAAAGAGTCCACGTATCGGTGTGGAGTGGCGAGTGCCACAGTAAGTCCTACTAAAAATCCATTGTCAGGTACATGTTCCACTGTGAAAGGAGATCTCTTCCCCATACAGTGAATGGCTTTTACACGAGTAATAGCTGTCTTCTGTCTGGGTCCTGTGAATGTTACTGAATTTTCACTTTGGAGGCATACAAAACTTCCTCCAATGCCTGTGATTTGATCCAAAGGTACAATCAAGTTCCATTCTCGAGGTCAGAAAATATATGAAATCACTGTCACGTCCGGTGTTCACCATCCCTGTGATGGTTGTTTTCCTGTTATGGTATATCAAGTCCCAAGTAATAGTTGGCTGTTCACGGGTTATGTACTTCAACCATAACGCGTGTACTTCGACATGGTCATTGTAGTGTGGATGCCCTTCACCCATCACCAGCATTGCTTGATGCTCCAATGGATGTGATGGCAGAGCTATCGCTTTTGCCAGTTGAGTATTTTGTGGAATTGTCAATGGGGGTCGAAGAGCCCTTGCTAAAATTGTCATCTCTTTGAAGCAGTCTGCTGAAACAACAGTAGGATACATTGTCAGTCCAAAATTGCTGCACCGGTCTCTGCCTATTATCAAAAAATCTTGTCTCTTTCGGCACGGTGCTTTCAGTCCTGTACGTATAGATGCAGATTCTTCATTCAAAAAAACAAGTCATTTTTGAAGCTGACAGGATGTACTGCGTTCCTGGGCAGCAAATCTCTGTCACAGGGGATGTCCCCTAACACCCTGCTGAGGGAGTCAGATTGACGCTCCCCAACAACTGTATTGTCTGTGCCGGTGTTGTTGCTGTTCCTTGTTGCACTGCCATCATTTCTGTCGTAGCACAAGATGATCCTGCACTTCGTGTTTTTTGGCAGTGGCAATGGTTTTCTGTCCACATCCGTCAGAGAATAACATTCACTTGCCAGATGTCTTCCTCTGCGACATCTAGGGTAAAGTTCTGTTGGCTTGGAAGTCTTTCTGGATTGAGGACAATTTTTCCTAAAATGTCCAAAAATTCCACAGTCGTAGCATTGTCCTTTAGATGGATTCTTTTTCTTCTTAAAATTTGCAAAAATCTTTTCATGTCGTTCTTGAAGAACTTCCGTCATTTGCTCCTTGACAACTGAAGCTATATGTTGTGGTGTTCCAATCTTGCTGCAGGCTTCAACCATCTCCGTCCTCTCTCTGTGGAGACACAAACAGAACCCTTCCCCCAAATGCTTACTTTGTAAGCTTTTCAACTTTCTCTGTCTCTATATTTTTGATCAAAACTGGAAAATTTTCCCTCAATTATTATTTTAACTATTATCTCACAAAAAAATAAACCCAATGTTTACAATCTTCTGCAAGTAATCACAATACAATAATTAACAATACTTTAAATAACAGGTATACATTAACAAGATTAGATAATTATCAATTTAAAAAAACAAAACTGTGTCATCACCTCAGGGTCTGCAGACAGCTGACAAACCTTGATTCAATGAGGAATTAGATGGTCATCTCCGGAAAATGAACACCAAATTCACTTCAAAGTCAGCTTCAGCTGTTATATTGATAAGTCAAATTGTCAATCCAAACGATTGGAATATTATTTTGATGCAGAAAACACCTGGGTTTACACAATTTCTTTTTCAGTCAGAATTAAGGCTTGGCCAGAGCCTAAACTCTAATTGGAAGAGAACTCCCTGACATCTTCTTATTAAAGAAATAAACCACAACTCTTAACAACAAAGTTACAATTAAACATTTCAAAAAGAAATCAAACTCCTCTAGCAACTCATTTTCTCTACAATTCATCTTTAGAGTAAGATACTTTGAATATGGCAAGACACTGCAGTGCTTCTATGATAGCAACTCAGGAAAACCATAACATTAAAATTTTTTTCTGAGAATGAAGCTCAAATAATTTTCTGGAATTCTGCAAAATATTCAAAACCATAAGATATCAAAGTGTCAGGTCACAAAAGACCTGCCAAAATAAAAGAGAGAATTAATAAAAGGAAAATAAAGAAACATTAAGTTCACAACTTAGCTGATTATCTTCATACATTTGATTCAAGGACATATCTGGAGGCTTTCCAAAACTTACTTAAAGTATTTAAAGATTTCAAATTAAACAATGAAACAGAAAACAAAATCATTCTGTAATATAGAATTCATACAATCTTATTACAATGCTTTTAAAATTAAATACAGAAACTAAATTTAAATTTTAAAATCCAACTCAAAATCTATTGATTTATATTGACAATATTGCAAATACTTATAAACTGGCTTCTCTAAAACAATTAACTATAGGAAAATTAAAACTCAATGTTGACATTTAAATAAATGTCCACTCATATCTGACCAATAACAAATCACTAAATATAGATGATGTATATTCAAATAAAATACAAAATACCTTATTATACCTTCAATTATTAAAATACCTAATACTATTAAAATACCTTTACCATTCTTAAAGTTTCAGCTATTTTTTTAACAAAAATGCAAAACCAAACACCTTTAGTTTAACATACAAGAACTGAAAATAAAACTGACTCTCTTGTCCTGTTCCCTTGTTCAGTTTGTTCTCCACAGTATAGATAAAAAGCAGCTCTTGGCCTCTCTCCACCCCCCATTCCCCTCCCGTCTGCAGCACTGGGTCTGTGCAGGCACAGGGGGAGCAGTGGGGGTGCTGCCGGAGCCTCTGGAGCAGGGTGGCTGTGCCTCCCCCCCCTCTCTCGGTGAGCCTGAGCTGTGACCTCACGCTGCTGTGCCCGGGTTTGCTCTGTCCGGCTCTGTCCGGGCAGCTGCCTGCAATTGCTTCAAAGTTGTTAATTTTTTCACCTTTGACTTAAAAAGCATAAATTTCTCTCCCCATTAGAATAGAATCTGCCAGTTCTAATGTGGACAACTCAGGTTTCCCTGAAACAGGGCATTCATCTCCTCCCCCAGCATTTCTGACAGCTGGAGACAGGTCTGTCTGTGTCTTTTCACAATTCTCGCTTTCCTGCGTCCCGGCCATTGCCGCAGGTTGCCCCTCCCTGGACATCCCTTGCAGCTAAATGCACCGAATCCGTGCTTTTTTCCTGTTTTTGTCCCGGTCAGTGTGAAGGCTGCCGCTCCCTTCCCCCTTTGGGCTGAGAACCGCCCGCATGGTCCTGTCCTTCTGCGTCCCAGTCCCCGCAGGTTGCCTCTCCCTGGACATCCCTGCGGCACCGAGCCCGCATTTTTTCGTGGTCCCTTCCCCCTCCCCTCTGTCCCCCAGGCCCGGGGAGTCGCCTGCAGCGCCCTCCCGCCTTCTGGGGTCAGGGTTTCTGAAGGGGTGAAATAGCAAAAATGTATGTCCTGTAACTCACTTGGAAATATTTCTAAATTAATTTTTTCCCTGGCCTTGCTGATGGCAAGGCCCTTGCTGAACCACCTGCTGCTGGCAAGGCAGTCATAAACTTCCCTCCCCCAGCTCATAGCTAGGTGAGAATCCTTCCCCAGTCTCTGAGGAACTTTAATTGCTTTCTCCGCCTGCTGATAGAAAGGCAGCCGTAAACCTCCCACCCCCTGCTCATGGCTAGGTGGGAATCCTATGATGTGTCTGATTCTGAACCATCTTACCCAAAAGCAATCCGTCCAAAATCGATTCGGAGGTTCCTGAAACCGACCAGCAGTGCACAGGAGCGAGGCTTCCCGGGACACCTCCTCTCCGACTCGCGTCTGGAACTCGGCTTTTCTTGGCAGAGGGCCATAAATCTCCTCCAAAGTCCTTTTCAACAGCGTGCCTCTTCTGAAGTTCTGTCTTTTGGGGGTCTGTACCTGCCTTTGCAGGCTACAAGGATCCACTAGGGTCCGTGCCAAATGTCTCTGCCTGGGGGGGTCTCCTCCATCTCTGTGCATCTTCTTGAGCTTGCCCTTCTGGGGGTCCGCACCCACCTTTGTGGGCTGTGGTGCATCCAGAGACGTCAGATGTCACTGCCCAGCCAGGGGGATGCCAGATGTCAATGCTCAGCCAGGGACGCCAGGTGTCCCAGTCTGGGGTTTCTCCTTTTCCCCGAGATCACCCCAGAGGGACACGAAGGGTGGTTCAAAACCTGGTTTTCCCCGAAGCCGCCGAAGAGAGACTGCCGGAGACAGTTTTCTCTTTTTCCAAGGACAGTTTATTATTTCTTATCTCTGGGACATTTTGCCTGGCCAGCAGCGGTCTGCTCAGCCTGGCATCCATGGTGGAATCCGCCTGGTCAAGGCAGGGCTTATCTTATATAGTTAGTACTACGTATTACATGTTTACAAAATTTTACCAATACAATACAATTTTATTAAATGGTCCAGCCCTGACCCCAACCAATCCAAGAGTGCCAACGTGTCACCCAACATGGATGACATGGAGAAGAAGGAGGAAAAGGTGTCCACCCCCCAAATTCTCCATCTTGGCCACGTGTCCCTTATCATAAACATTCAAGGAAACCTATTTATCTACGTTCTAACATTCTAATTTGCACTCTACTCATCATTATTTTCTGTGTCTCTTCTCTCAATGTGGGCAGGTTCTCCCAAGGAGCCAAATCCAGCCCCTGCAGCTCCTGGGCAGCACTCCGGGGTCTCTGAGGGGTCTGCCAGGTGGGTTTTTGCACCCCCAAAGGAGCCAGGGAAAAACCCTGGACTCCCACACTAGTCATAGTGAAATGCATTCCTGTTTGAATTAGGTTTTGTTTGCTATCTGTTTTTCAGAAATTTATAGGCAACGAGTAGTCTCTAAAGATAGGAAGAAGTGTTCTAGAAAGGTCTTTGTTATGGGTTATGTTTTGACTAGCTCCTCTCCCTACCCCCCACCATGGAGCTGCCGGCCCCTCCCCCAGGCTGTTTTATCTAGCCGGGTGTTTTTCGGCTTTTGGGGCTTTTTGCCGCTGCTTCCGCTGCTCGCTGCTTTGGCTGCTGCTTGTCGCTGCTTCTGCTGCCCCCCTCCCCTCAGCTGCTCAGCTGCTTTTCCCCCCCCGGCTGCCTAAACTGCCCCTCTCCCTTTCCCCCCCCCATCCCTAAGATTTGCACCGGCTCCAGAGGACACGGATCTGAACTTCGGAGACCACCTCTGGAAGTCTGCCAAAGAAGCTCTGCTGCCCTTCCCGGCGAAGATCTGCCGAGTTCATCTCAATCTGGGTCTGTGCTGGGAAGTGTTTCTTTTGTATTTTGTTAATAAAAAGTTTTTTCCACTTTCCCCTGAAGAAAATTCTTTCCGAGCTTAGTGAAGGAAGGAATTGTAAGGGGGGGAGGGGACCCTTTGGAGGTCTTTTTTCCTAAAATTTGTCCCAAACTTGGACAGTGTTCCATTAGCCAAATCCCCTACGGTATACTGTACCATGGCATCACCCCCAAATTATATGAGAGTTGAGCTGCCCAGTGGCATCACTGTAGCAGAGCAATGTTGGAATTTACACCAAACTTAACAAGCATTTTGCTTTCTATACTACATTTTCATACAGGCCGTCTGCATGTATGTTTGTATGCCTCTGTGTCGGTGCCAACTTAGCCCCATTTAGCAGAAAGTAACTTTCTAAGTCTATCACGGGTGTTACAGAAAATTCCCAGTCTGACCATTCACAAAACTGGCAGTCACACACCCAGGGCCAAAATGCTTTCCCTGCTGGAAGCGCAGCCCCTGCAGGGCGGGCGGCTCCAGCCACGTGAGGGGCTGCGCTTGACACACCTGCCACAGCCCCTACTCACAGCACTGGACACACCTGCCACAGCCCCTACTCACAGCAATAGACACACCTGCCACAGCCCCTACTCACAGCAATAGACACACCTGCCACAGCCCCTACTCACAGCACCTGACACACCTGCCACAGCCCCTACTCACAGCGTCTGATCCGGCCTCCCTGCCGCTCTGACCCCGCCTTTCCCACAGCACAGTCTCAGACATCTCGTTCCGTATTTCCCTGCAGTAACACAGGAACGGCTCGAGCTGCTGCCTCTGAGGGGAGCACCCACATGAAGAACCTCTGGGCTTCTGCAGCCTCACGGTCGCCTCCTGACCCAGCCTCTCTCTTCCGCCCGAGTCTTCGGCTTCGTCCCCCCCCACCACGTGCAATGACTTCGCCGCTGTCACCGGTCTTCATCTCCTTTGTAACCCAAAATGTTGGCAATCCACTCAGCAGGAAAGAGGTTGCCCTTATTCCTTTATGGGCTTTCCCCTGCAAAGTGATTGACTGGATTTTGCCTGAAGCAGTTGTGGAAGTACTCACCAAAACAACCCATAGGCTCAGGGTAAATAGCTTTAGATGTGGATATTGGCTGCTGGTTTTTATTTTGGAAACTTCAAGTCACTTTTGGGGAAATCAGAACATACCCAAAATAACCCACAAATATATGCACTTTACGTCATGTCTAGTCCTATGTGAAACAACTGTCCCAAAGAACCGCAGATTTATGTGCTATGGACTTTTTGCATGTACCACCCACGGCAGGGACTCAGTTCCTCAGCACTAATACGGATGGATATTATTGCTATCACACTTGCAAAATGGTGGGACTTCAGCATGTTTCACATATGGAGTAACCAAGAGCAGGTCTCTAATTTCGGGATGTGAAAAGAACATATTTGAATAGCCTCATAACAGGTGCTAGAACAAATGATGAATAAAGACAAACCTAGTTCCAGTTCATACCCTGGTTCAAAAGTGGATGCAAGCCAAGGAAAATGGCCTCGTACAATCCCTACAGATCTGCAGAACTGTATTTCAGTGAAGGAAATCCCTTTAAAGCAACTTGGCATCACTCTTGTGGAGCTGTTTTAAGTACTTGCACGTCCAACACACCTGCTGCATTTCAGAGACGCAGCATGCCTAGTGGTTATGGGCGGCACTCATGAAACACACATGCCCATCAAAATACGGCTTTTCATTTTAGAGACTCTACTGTCATAGAATTGCAGGATTGTCTAGGTTGAAAATCATCCTTAAGGTTGTCAAGTCCCATTGTCAACCCAGCACTGCCGAGTCCACCACTGAACAATGTCCCTGAGTGCCACTTCTGCACTTTGTAATCTTTTAAATAGTTCCAGGGATGGTGACTCAGCCACTTCCCTAGGCAGCATCTTCCAATGCTCGACAAACCCTTCTTGTAATAAACGGAGCAGGGCCAAAGCCTTTATTAAATAGCAGCTCTTTTATTGAAAAATTGGGCGGGGTGGGCCGTAGCTAGGGTCTCCTAGCTGCTTGCCTAGGCGACGCTGGAAGGAGGCTCCCGTGCAGTCCTGTCCGAGAGCAGGAATGGGAGTTCCAACCTCACAGGCACGTCCAGAACTCAATTGGGGCTTGTTGGTCCAGGGGTGTCACTCTTCTCAACAGCTCCTTAGTTCATGGCCAGTTAAGACTTCCACTGAAGAGGTGTTTCTTGGGAACTCTGGAAACTTTGCATATGGGGCAGTGTCTTTTGATTGACAGGGAGCAGCAGCAGGCGGCCGGAAGTGAAGGGAGGGACAGGGCGGAAGTAGGAAGTGATTGAACTAGAACTGGGATTGTTTGGGAAAGTACAAACAGATGGCCAACTTGGGGATACAGAACATGCACATCAAGAACAGTAAGTTGCTTAACGTTTTAACAGAGGGGACAACTCTTAAAACTATTTGTAACCCTTAATTTTATAGCTGCTGAACCTTTTTATTTACCTGAATCCTTCCTTTTTTTCTTCGATCGGATCTTCCACCCGCATCAAGTCACAATTTTTGGCTTCTTGGGAGTATAACTTTTGTAGTTCTAAATATTGGTTTAAGATTTCTTTAGCTGAATTATGTTCAGGGCTTTGGGTTTCTATCATCAAAATTTTGGCTTTCGTTTGATTAGTCATGTTCTTTATGCTCGTTTATATGGTGGAATTTATAACCTTAATTAGACATGGGATTAGGCATGGTAAAAATAAAAAGCTTATGACTGCACTTGCAACTAAAAAAGCTACCTTTTTCCACCATTTAGTTTTTCAGGACCAGAAGTCATCCCACCAGCTGGTGTCCACCAGAGGGGTCCATTGTTGGTTTCCTACGTATGCTACCTTTCGGATTTCTTTAGATATCTTTCGTATCACCTCGCTTTTATCATCAGTTTCTAGGCAGCACTCGGATGTATTAAATTTTCCACAAATTCCTCCTTCATCAGCCAATAAATAATCTACTGCAAGCCGAATTTGATAGACTACTGCTCGGGTCTGAGTTAACTGTTCTGTAATGTGGTCTAATGCAAGGGCTGTTCGATTGGATATTATTTCTAATACTGCTTGGAGTCTGATGATTCGGTTCAGCATATAAATAGGAGTACGGTATCCCCACGACCCATCTTGTGCCTATGTAGCTGGCCCATATACTTGTATGATACGTTCAGGGGTCCACACTTCTTCTTTCCACTTTTGGGTACTTCCTAGATTAATTATGCTCCTCTTTTTTTTGCGGTTAGCTTTTAAATCATCATACAAGGGAATTCCTAATTTAGAACCCAAATTCTTTGGAAGTAAGAAAAATGCGGGTTTTATAATGCCAATTGTACAGCTCCCAGCCCAATCTCCTGGAAGATTGGTATATGCAGTGTCTCTGCATATCCAGAATAGATTGTCAGGTGCTGTCCAAAAGGTCTGGTTAGTTTCTGTGGGACATGTCCAATATTTGGATAATTCTTTTAATTCCCAGAAGGGATTTATTTTCTTTTCAGCACATTTATATAAATCATATCCTTCGTGATAAACACATCCTTTTTCTTTTTTATGCATTGTCCAATATCTGTTTGGCTCTTTAGGTATCCACCTTATAACTGAATTTTTTATATTTAAGTACCTTTTGCACGGCATAGTTCCTACAAATGTTTCATATGGGCTCCCAACTATTTTAATACATTCTTCTCCAAGAACTTTATATTTTAAGTTCCATTGTTCTTCGCTTTTGCCCAGGTAATGGAGATGTTTGGTTAGTTTGCTTCCATTTTAGAATTTCTAAGGGACTTAAACTGATTCCTTCCCATGGCCAAATTTCGGACATTTGCGTATTACCACATACCCAGCAATATGTTCAATTCTTTACTAATTCTTTCAACTAAATCTATGAATAAGTTTTTTTCCCAATGGTACTTCCAATTTATTTTCTTTTTAGATATTTATCACTAATTGTTTTTCTTTGATTAAATCTATTCATTTTCCTTGATTATTTTCGTGTTCAAAGCAAAACCAGGCTACCCCTATAGGACACTCTCCAAGTAACCGCTGCCGAAAGTTGGCAGTATTTTTAGCAATCCAATATGTTTTTCCACTTTCATGACAGGTGGAAATTTGGGAATGATCAAAACAGCTGGGGTTCACATTAGTGTGAATTCTTATTAGGGACTCTTGGGCTTCTCCATCATATAGCGGATGGTAACACTTGTTGCATTTAGCCTCTTTGCTGCTAACTAGATTGTTTGTTAGCAAGGCCAGCAACACTCCTCTCAAGAGTCCGGTATGAACTACTTTCAGTCTCACCCGGGCTTGCCTCTTGGAGGTGGGTATTCTCTTAGGTAAGATCTTACTTTCCCAGAGTTTTTTCATCCCTTTCATATATTAATTTAGGTGTCCTTGGAGAGTGTTCTGCAGGGAAATTAGTTTTTATGTTTCGGCCAAATTCTAATTTGAGGATTTAGAAGGAAAATAGAGTGATACTTAAAATTGGAGAAGGATGTATGATACAAAACCGAATTTTGTAACGACAAGGACTATAGTGAACTGGTGGGAATTTAACAAACTACAACAATTATGTAACAACAACATTATAACAACAACTGGAATTGATATCAACTGCGTTACAGTGACACTTTATCTTTAAACTGGAACTGTTCAAGTCCTTTAACTGTCTTTTTCTTTTCGCTTAAAGTTAAGTCGGAGGTCGGTAGATCCTTTTGTAATGGTCCACTTAGGTGCCTTTGGCTGAGATTCTGTGGTCTGATTCATTAAAGGGAGGTGGAATTGGTCTTTAACTTGAGATATGTGAGTCCAACCCCTTTCTTTTGTTCTTACAACAGTGTGTGTAGTTAGGAGGACCTGGAAGGGACCTTCGTACCTAGGAGATAGAGATGTGCGACTCAAGGATTTTATGAGAACCCAGTCCCCAGGGTTGATTTGATGAGCATTTGAGTCTAACGGAGAAGTTTGGGGAAGGTATCCTTTTTTCTTTAGTTGCTCTATTGTTCTTCCAATAACTCTTAAATACTCTTGGGTGGCAGCTTCTCCTTCTAGATAACTTGCAGAGTGTCCTGGTTTGAAAGGACAGGTATCTGCCAATAAGGGCAGAAGTTTCCCTTTGAATCAGACTTTGGTTCCACTCCCCCCAAGTATTACAATTGTTTGAATCAAGGACTCTGAGGCAGAGATAAGGGGGTGGGAATAACAGCTCTTTTACTAATATATCTAACTGCACAACCAGAAAACAACAGCAGTTGTTAAAATTGCTAACAGAACAGAACAGATAACTCGGTGTCAGTCCCTTTAGATGCAAGCACGCTGTGTCTGTGCTTAGTCCCAGTCCTGCTGCTGGAAGAAAAACCCGGAGCTGCAGAAAGCAGGCCGGAGCGCAGGCGGGAGGGGCGGCAGCGGCCACGCCGGTCTCGGTGGGAACGGGCTGGAGCGGCGGCTCCTCGCTCACCGTGTGTGTCCGGGGGATCAGCTGTGTCCACAGAGGCAGGAGGCTGGAACGGGGCAGATGCAGGGCAGGTGATCACAGAGGGTCTGGCTTTCCTGTGCTCGGCCGCGTGGGCTGACGATCCCGGGCGTCCTCTTCCCAGCTCGCCGGAAACACGAGTCCCCTCCCGGAAGCCTCAGAGGCCCCTCCGGGAGCCGTTCCCACCCACCCCTTTTTTCTGGAGTCATCAGAGATCCTGGGTGTAACCCGGCCAGCACCATTGGAATGATAATGGGAAATATTCAATTGACACAGTGATAGAAAAACACTCAACCCCCAACACAGAGCTAGAGGGGGTAATTAAAAAGGGAAGCCCAAACATCATTTCATAGGGTGAAACCCCTATATCTGCGCATGGTCTGGTCCTAATGCGTAATAGGGCAAGAGGTAGACATTTGAGCCAATTCATTTGAGTTTCTTCGCTTAATTATGTTAACACATTTTTTAAAGTTTTATTCATTCTTTCTACCTGGCCGAAGCTTTGAGGATGCCATGGAGTGTGCAACCTCCATTTCATCCCCATTGCTCTGATGACTCCATGTAATATCTGTGACGTAAAATGGGGGCCTCTATCAGAGTCTATGCAGTTAATTAATCCATATCTGGGGATAATTTGTTCAAGGATTATTTTTATGACCACCTCTGAGGTTTCTTTAATGGTGGGGAAGGCTTCTACCCAATGGGTAAGATGGTCCACAATAACTAATAGATGTTTATATTTTTGCACTGAGGACATTTCTGTAAAATCAATTTGAACACTTTGGAATGGTCTTAAGGCTAACTCTCTTCTTCCATATTCGATTTTTTGCATAACTTTTTGATTAGCTTTTTGGCAAATTAGACATTCTTTAGTTATTGATTTAGCTAGATTATATATCCCAATACAAAAATTTTCTCTGAGGAAGTGGTCACATAATCCCTGAACACCCCAGTGGGTCAGTTCATGGATTTCTGCTAATAATTTTCTGGATAGAGCTTTATTTAAAAATTTGCGCCCATCTTTCATTACCCACTCTCCTTGATCTCCTTGATGTATTACTAACTATTTTATCATTTTTAACTCTTCTTCGCTAAAAGTGGGCTTTGTAATTTCTGATTTCTCTGGTGTTTCATTTAATTTAAAGACTTTTATAGGCCCTTCGGAACTTAATGAGACTTCTTTCGCTATTTTGTCAGCATACCGATTTCCTCTTTCTTCTAAGGTATTCCCCTTTTGGTGCCCTCTTATCTGCACAACTGCAATTTCTGTTGGTTTGAGCAAGGATTCTAATACTGATTTTATTAAGGTTTTATGTACCAAATCTTTCCCCTTTGAGTTTAAATACCCGCGTTCTGCCCAGATTTTTCCAAATTTGTGGACTATTCCAAATGCTTATTTTGAATCAGTGTAAATGGTTCCTGGCTTCCCTTCTAATGAGTCTAGCCCTCTTTTTAACGCATAGATTTTGCAACATTGTGCGGACCAATTGGATGGTAGCTTCCCTTTCTCTAATACTTCTAGATCTTTTCCTTCTGCCCCTTTTACTATAGCATACCCGGATGCTCTTTTTCCATCTACTACTTTAGATGAACCGTCAGTAAACAGTATCTCTCCGTATGGCAGTGGTGTACTCTCTAGATATTCTCTTACTTTGGTTTGGAAATCTATGAGCTCCAGGCAATTGTGTTCTAGCTCTGGCAAGGGTTCCCCTGAGAGGAATTGAGCTGGATTTATACTTTTAGAGGTGGCTAATTCTATATTACTTGTATTCAATAATATCATTTCATATTTTAGTATTCTAGCTTCTGTTAGCCATTGTTGGGCCCCATGACTGGGGACAGTTTTAATATCATGTGGTGTATATACTTTAAGTTTTCCCTGCAATGTTAGTTTTTGTGCATCTTCTATTAAAATTGCTGCAGCAGCAATTGCCTGGAGACATAGTGGCCATCCTTTTGCTACTGGGTCTAATAATTTAGACAGGTATGCTATTGGCTTTCGACAGCCCCCCCATTCTTGAGTCAATACACCATAAGCTACTCCCCCTTAGGTGTTGGTAAATAGTTCAAACTCTTTTTTAAGATCTGGTAAATTCAGAATTGGGGCTGAAGATAATTTCTCTTTTAATTCCTCTAATTGTTTCTCGTCTTGTGCAGTCCAATTTATAGGTTCAGGGTTTACCAATTTTTCATAAAGAAATTTTACACTCTGAGTATATTTGTCTAACCATAATTTACAGTAGCCAAACAGGCCTAAAAGTTTCCAAATGTCATGTTTGGTTTTTGGAGTTGAAATTGCTAGTACGCCTGAAAGTTTTTCGGGGCTTAACTTTTTGTATCCATTTCCAATTATATGACCAAGGTATGTTACTTCTGGTTCAACAAATTGCAATTTGTTTCTGGATACTTTTAAACCCTTTTCTCCCAGGAAGTTAAGGAATTTGATACTAGTTGTCCTGACTGACTGTTGCTCTTTCCCAGATATTAATAAATCGTCTACATATTGGAGGATTTGTGTCTCATTTTCGGGGGTGAACTGGTCTAATAGTTCTTCTAGAGCCTGTCCAAAAAGACTGGGGGACTCCGTAAATCCTTGAGGTAGACGGGTCCATCTTAATTGTTGCTTTCTTTTCCCTCCTGGGTACTCCCACTTGAATGCGAACCAGTCACGGCATTCCTTCGCTAGCGGACACGCCCAAAAGGCATCTTTTAAATCTATGGTAGTGAACCATGCATGTTCCCTGGGAATTTTATTTAACAGAGTATAAGGGTTAGACACTACAGGGTGTCTAATGATGGTCTTTTTATTAATTTTTCTTAGATCTTGGACTAATTTATATTTTCCCTCTGCCTTTTTGACTGCTAAAATTGGGGTGTTATGGGGGGACATGCATGGTTCTAGCACACCTTCCGCTATAAGGTGGTCTACAATTGGAGCTAGTCCTTCTTTACCTTTTTCTGATATTGGGTACTGCTTCACTTTGACTGGGGTAGTCCCTTCTTGCATTGTACTTTTACTGGCGTAATGTTTAAAAAGCCAGTTTTTCCTTCCTCTGCCCATACTTGGGGATTGATTTCACTTATATCTTGTTCAGCCAATTTCATAATACGCACAACCATTTTCCCATTTTCTGGAATAACTGCTATTCCTAACTTAATTTGCAAATCTCTCCCCAACAAATTATTTTCCAAATGTGGTAAATAAATCATTTCTGCCACACACTGTTTAAAGTTTCCCTTCAATTCCACTCCTTCAATTATTGGTGCTTTAAAAGGCGTCCCTTCGGCTCCTATTACTTCACATGTTCAATTACTAATATGGACTCCTATTGGAAGATCTTTCAAACTGGACCGATCAGCTCCAGTGTCAACTAGGAATTCAAAACTTAAATTCTGGGGACCAACAGTGAGGTTTCTCAAGGGCTCATCTAGATGTTTCATTCAGTCCCCTAAGGAACAGAGCCCCTGACACCCCTAATCTTCCCCTTTTAGAAATTTTTCCAAATTTTCTTGTTCCCTTTCCATTGCTTCATCAATTGCAATCTTTTTGCAGAACCTCCTGAGGTGACCTATTTTACCACAGTAATAACACCTGCCCTGAAACTTCCCGGGCTTCTGCCAGGGGTTGGTATTAGGACCTCCTGCGTCTGGCTCAATCTTAGGCCCTTCTTCTGATTCACATGGCTTCCCTGGCTTATTTTTACTTGCATTTATACATTCTTTGGCCACAGCTACCATCACTCGGGCTTTCGACTTTGCTTTTTCCTCTTCTCTCCTCAAATACACTCTTAGAGCCTCTTTAAGTAGATCATTTATTCCTTTCTCCTGCCAGTCCTCCATCTTTTCTAATTTTCTTCAGATGTCAGGCCAAGATTTGGTGACAAAATGTACTCTTAATACTGCTTGGCCATCCGGACTATCAGGATCTATAGTAGAGTACAGCTGAAAATTTTTCCTTAACCGATTTAACCACGCGGATGGAGTCTCATCTTTCTCTTGTACTGCCCCAAAGGCCAATTTGGTGTTACTTTGGCGAGGAACAGACTCTCTTATTCCCCTAACTATTAGGGCTCGATAGTCTGTCATATTTCGCCTCCCCTCTTCTTGGTTTGGATTCCATCCTGGGTCTGCGAGAGGTAGTTTATGGTCACCTGGTGGTCCTTGCCTGTTTTCCCTCTCCCATATGCGTAGACCGGCTTCCCTGATCATCCTAACTTCTTCTGGGTTAAATAATATATTTATAACCGAATTCATTTCTTTCCAGGTATAAATGCTAGGTCCTAAGAACTGATCTAGTTGTTCTGTAATACCTACAGGATCTTCCACTAAATTCCCGATTTCTCTTTTAAATCCTCTCACTTCTGAGGCTGTTAATGGTGCATTTACAAATCCAAATCTGCCCTCTCTTCCTCCCATAGGGACTTCCCTGAGTGGGAACATCCTTTCTGCCTTTGCTGCCCTTGACCTCGTATTATAATATGGTTCCTCTGTAAACTTACTATCTTGTGCTGGTGTAGGGTTCTGTAGATTACTGGAGGACCACGCTACTGCTGGATGGAGATAGATTCAGTTCCCAATTGGGGGGAGGTGAAGGAATGGCTACTGGTGGAGGTGCCTGAACCAAGACAGAAGGAATTGGGGCTTGTGGGGATACCAGGGGTGAAGGCAAGCTGGGAAGTGGAGACATAGGTAAAAGAGACTGGTTTGGAATAGGGGTACTAAGGGAAGGTGGTGACGAAAGAGTTATGCTAGATGGTTGAAGAGGATTGGGCATTGGCAGACGGAGGAGAGAGGTGGGTTTCAATGGAAATGACAGATGGAGCAGAAGGAAGGTAATTGGGGGTATAGGTGGGTGGAGAAGAGGTAGAAGGAGGATTGACAGATGGAGCAGAAGCAGGAAGGTAATTGGGGGTGTAGGTGGGGGGTTCAAAGGAAGTAGTGGGCGGAGGAGGGGGAGGAAGGGGTTGAAGGAGGTTGACAGCCGGAGGAGGAGGAAGTGGGGGATCAAGGGCATTGACAGGCGGGGGAGGAGGGGGAAGGTAATCAAGGGGGTCCCATTTACTTTCATTTTTCTCTTCTTTGTTACCTTGTCCCTTTTTCTCTGCTACTTTACATATCTTTACTGGTTTTTCTTCTGCTGTATTTTCTCTCCAACAAGCTGCGTATTTTAGTTGTTCCACATTGGATTCCCCATAAGATCTTGGGTACCTATCCACGGCCATGTTTCTGGTAGGTTTAACTTTGGCCATACTTCAACACAATAGTGGATCATTTTTATTTTATCTAACTTTTTAGTAGCTTCACAAGTATCCCGGTTATTTAACATTATCGCTAAAGGGCTGTCAGGAGGGATGTTCTTTACATTTTTGTTCTCTTTTGCTTTACTCTTTCGGCTCATGCAAGCTCCCATATTGATTACTAAAACAGTATGCTTGCTTACACACAAGACTGCTACACTCACTCTACACAGTTCACTTACTTACACACACTGGTACAGCCACACTTTGCTTTTGCACAAACAGAGAATTTACACACACACTCTACTGGAATAGAATGAGTTAGGTCCTAGCGAGGATCACGGTCCCCTTCCCTAACTAGGTTAGAACTGGGATAGAGCCGGTCTCTAGCCGGGCCCCGGTTGTCCATTCCGTCTACTCTTCCCAGTTGTCAGTGGGAGTTGGGTAAGGTCCCAGCGGGGCCCGGATACCCCTTCCTAAACCCTCGTCCCTGGGGGCTTGGTCCCAGTGGGACTCCGGCTGCCCCTTCCTGCACCCCCCAATCTTACACGATGTCGGGTCCTAGCGAGGGTCTCCCCCTCTTCCCCAACCAAGTCCTGGGTCCTAGCGAGGGTCTCCCCCCTTCCCCAGCTTTGGGCCTAAGCCCCAAGGAGATGCTTCTTCCACACTCTAGGCCTTAGTAGACCTCACTCGCTTCCCCCTTTTCCCGGCCGGCCCCCTCGAGGGAGTCCGGAACCGCAGTACTCAGGGGTCCACACTCGCTTCGTGGTCTGAGCTGCCAGCCCCCGTCTCATTCACACTACATTCGCTCGCCTCCCGTGCCCGCCGCCGCTCTCCTTACCGGCGCTCCCAGCGTTGTCCTGGTCCCGTGCTGCTCCGGGTCCGGGGTGGCCAGCTGGCCCAGAGGGTCTCTTCGGGGTGGCACCTTCCCCTCCAATGTCCTCTTCTGGGAGTGGCTCCTCCTGGTCGAGCCCCCAAATAAGTGTAATAAACGGAGCAGGGCCAAAGCCTTTATTAAATAGCAGCTCTTTTATTGAAGAATTGGCATGGGGGGTCGCCAGGGGCCGACACCTGCT
>NW_027636002.1:91917-118340 GCF_903797595.1 Erithacus rubecula | reverse complement strand
AAATCTAAAGGTTTAATACTCAAAATTTCAACTATTTCATTTGAACTGAGCTTACATTTGAAAAGCAGAAAGATTATGAGGGAGCATGTGGATCCACTAGAAAATTTCTTGGCTTTACCTTCCATCAGTGTCTTTAATCTAAACTTTTTTCAAGAGGTAATTTGTTGCAATCAACAGGAAAACCTCCAAATTCCCAGCCATGAGCATAATTAAGATGTTAATTCTTGAGTGATATAAATAAAAGAAAACAATAGAAACCATTTACATATAAAGCTTTTTTTTATATGGCCCTTTGGTATATTTAAGACTTTTTTATAACTTTTTAGGCTTTGATATTGCCAGCTGTAAGAAGAGGAAAAATGCACTATGTGAGAATAAGCCATGGAATATCTTGAGCTGGAAGGACCCACAAGGATCAGTAAAGTCCATTTCTTGCCTAGAACTGGTAATGAATTCAAAAATGATACTTGTACTCATTGGATCCCTCTCTGAGCACTGAGATTGCATGTTGTGTGGAGACAAAACCACTGAAGGAGAGAGGAATTAAAGCAAAGGTATGTGCAATCATAATTCCAAACAGGACATTCTTTTCCTTTTTTTTTTTTAAATATAATTCCCATAAACCAATTTTCAAGTAAAAGGGGTAGAAGTAGGTGGTGGGAAGAACATTTATTTTAAAAAGAAAAGAAAACAAAATGAAGACATCTCGTCCAGACACAATAAGGCTCTTGTCAACTTCATGTGTACAAAAGGAGTTGGCATTTTCCCATGAAGCAATTCCTTAATCCCAAATGATGGCATAATAACCTCATTTAATATGCCTCCTTGAAAGAAAAAGTTTATTTTGTCTAAGCTGAACTTCAACTGGCAATCACTGGACACCAATTACCAGTGCCAGATATAAGGGTCACAGAACAATTCTGAGGGCTGAGAAAGTAGGAATTCACTTTTCAATCCCATCTTCTTACCAAAGAATGGAAAAGTTGAACTTTGTTTTCATGTCTTTGGGAATAATCTATGCTAGGCAATTAAGAAAATGCAAATGACTTATCTTATTGAAAATAATCAAGCCAGAAACAGACTTTTCAGTAACTTAATATTTCAATAAAGTCTTCTGTCATAGGAACCTACTTGTTAATTCCACTCTGTGCTCAAGAACCGGCAATTAACCATTTCCAAATTTCACTTCAAATTATTAATAAGTGGTACTCAGCTGCTTGATATTCATTGCTGCTTTTTAAATGGAAAGCCTTCCAAAAGCCTTGCATTTCAGATCCTTTATTCCTTGTTCATGGGCTGCTTTTCCATGCCCTGTCTGCTCTCATTCCTGCTACCACTGGGCATGACAAGAGTTCTGGGGTTTATGGAGTTGTTGTTGTAATTAAAATTGCTGTGATACACATCCCATGCTTTCACCAAAGCCCAGGGATCGAAGGAATAACCTTCGAGCAAATCCAAGGAAGTCTCCAAGCCAGCTGTAGTGCAATTCCAGCAGCAACCCCTCCCTTCTTGCCCACTGCCATAATCTCATAGTAGAATGAAAAGACTGAGGAGCACTGTCATTTGAACAGCCATTTCATGGCAAGGGGGCTCAGTCTTCATTTCACACTTTGCTTCACACACTTAAAATACATTTGAATAGGCAGGAACATCTTCTCATTCAATAATTAATGTATCTCACTACAGAGCTTAGAACATACTCTGTAATTCCTGACAGAGCTTCTAATTCCTTGCAATTGCAGAAATAAGACAGTACCCTGCAAGAACCTGAAATAGGCTGAAATTGAAATGGAAAGTAGATTTTTCATTATTTTATTCTCTTATTTTTTTGGAACCCAAAAATAATTTTTTTCCAAGTTTTCCATTCGTTTTTTCTAATCCCTAATAAATGATGACAATCACTAACTACTAAACATTTACATGGTTAAACATTGACCTTATTTAGAAGACTTGACTGATGAATGAAACTTTGAAATCTGGCAGTTCATAAGAGAGAATCAAGAACCCTTCTTAGCAGGAATAAAAACAACTACATTTAGTTAAGGGGCAAGTTGCTCTTCTCAGGAAAAATCCTTCACAGACAGCTCTGACACGTTTTACTTTCTTGTAGGTAAAAAAATCAGCAAATTTCAGGTAGAGAAACAATAGCAGAAATTAATTTTGGTGTACAGTCATGTGGGTTAATGTTGGTGCCATGCACACAGCTCTTCCCACAGGCAGCATTTCTCCCTCTCCACTTTTATCAGCACCAGGGGATTACGGCTGCGCCAGCCCAATATGCCAAGAATTCATAAACAGGAACAAGCTGAAGCTCCAGGTTTTTCCTGTCACAGCTCAAATTTCAGCTACGTTTTTAAACTTACCAAGCTGTAAAGATCATGTGCAATAATCTTTCAGGAAAGACTTGTCTAATTCATCCAAGATAATCTATTCTTCATAAGCGTTTCCATCCAAATTCTTATATCCTAGTGAAACAGTGTGTTTTTTCTGGGGAAGCAGCTGCAGAAATTAATGGATGAAGGGCAATATATGAGATAGAAATCCTAAATACCTACCAGAATCAGTGAGCTCAGACACACAAGCTACTAAGCTGATAGAAGGATGTAGTTTTATTTAAAGAGCTATAAAACATGCAGAATTTATTCATTTTTGATTTCCTGTTTCACATCCGGCCAGCTTTCCAGAGCCCACCTCCAGTGCTCTGCTAAAGTCACCAACTTGTATCCTCAGTAGTGGTATACACCATAATCCCTGCAGTATTCCTGAGAACTCCAATATTCTGTACCACAAATGCAGCCAAGTGGAATATATCTACAATTCCACTACAGAGATTATAAATTGATAGACAAAACTGTCAGAGAATTATAGAATATTCTGAGTTGAAAGGGACCTACAAAATCATCAAGTCCAGCTCTTGGAGTGGTGTAAAATGTCAGAATAAACTGCTATTTGCAAAAGCAAGGAAGGGATCTGAGGAACAGATCTCCCTTCCCTATAATCTCTGTGGAACTCACAGGGTCCAGGGCATAGGTGGGAGAAGAGAGAAAACCCAAGAGTTGAGTCCAAATTCTCTGTGATGCTCCAGATGGTATTTGGTCACCAAATGCAAATGAGAGCTGCAACTCAAACTTGCAAATCCACAAAATTCATGTCAAAAAAATCCCCTCCTCTCCTTCCCCTTCTTCTGCAGGATACACAAAAAATGGATTTGTGGGAAAAGGTACTGTGGCTGGAACAGCTGCCAAACCTCTCCAGGCAATATCATTAAACAGCATTTATCCTTCAGAAAACCAAACTTCAACAAAATAAGGCAACGCCCAACTTTTTCAGACTTACAGAATCACTCCAGTTTTTTCCTCACTCACTGACCCCACCCCAATTGGCTTTTTCCACCCAGCACTGAATAAAGATCTTCAACTCCTCATCCAGTTTTAAAATTCACCACAATAAAAACCACAACAACATAGTCAAGTCTGGCAGGAAGAAGAAATGTAGGAGAATGTGCAAGAGACACCCCTGAAGTTCCCAGCTGCCTGGTTAACCCAACCACTCCACTGATCTATAACTGCTCTGCAAATAATTGTTTTTACTTAATCTCCCGTGACAGCATTTAATTATCCACAGTTTTGGAAAGCTACTACATAAACAACTCTCCTCGTACCTCCTGTTTACAACCAGTAAGTTGTTTTCCCTAGGACTATTTGAAATGCTTTTATTAATGGCAGATTCATTGTTTACCAAATCTTCAATGTTATAAAGATAAAAGAACCCTTAGAATTCATGAGCAAAAAAGTTTTTGAAGTGCTTCTGGAAGCAAAGCCTCAGTTTGGACTTTTCCTCCATCTACTGAAGGCAGTAAATATCATACAGCACTACTGGAGTGACTCTTACACAGAAAAACCAAAAATTATCATTTAGACTTGAATTAATAAAACATAATATTTAAAAATAATATTCTTTGAAATTCAGTTCTCACTAAATTATTTCACTTTGAAAGCACAAGATCTAGGCAGGAAAATAGAAATTCAAAACTTTGTTTTTGATAAGAATTCATGATCTCACTATGTTCTTATATCTCAGATATCAAATTTGTTTCAGATTTGCAGCATCAGATTCCTGGGACTTGTGCTCCTGAACATGTGAATGCAACAGAATGAAGTTCTGGCCATGGAACTCTAAGTCACAGTGACAATCCAACCTGCAGGAGCAGCATTCTAAGCCAAAGCAGCTCATTTCCTGAGCAGGTTATCCCCCCCCCACAAAAAAAAGCATAATGTTACCCTGGCCAAGCTGACAGGCAAGGAAAACTCTGCTTCAGTAACTTTACTATTTTCTGTTTGTAAGCCTACATGGAAAAGGCCTTTATATTTTCAGGAAGTTAACTTCAACTATCATATAGTTCAGTATTGTGGCCTGTTTATACAATAAAAAGCAGAATAAATTTGTTCCTTTTGCCTTCTGACTGCATGAAGCAGTGAACACAAACTGTGTCCTTTGTCCTATCTCAAGGAATCAATGGACATAAATGCCTTGTTCTGGCAGAATTTGAGGCTCAATATTTTGTCAATACTGATGTTTGAACTCTAAAATATACTGAACAGAGACCGACAGCCCTATCAGCAGGAAAATGTACAACACTTACACAATTTACATCACTTTGAACTATATCTGATAAGTCACTACAAGTGTTTCAATGTGCTTTTAATATAGAACAAGGAAATCTGTCCTTGTAGGATTTACACACGTGACAACAGAGGAGTTTCAGATTGAATTCCACTTAAAAGTTACTGCTCTGAAGGCTCCAGCCTGGAGGCTGGAACACCCCGAGTGCTGTGTCCAGGTCTGAGCCCCTCAGCTCAGGAGGGACACTGCGGGGCTGGAGCATGTCCAGAGAAGGGAATGGAGCTGGGGAAGGGGCTGGAGCCCCAGGAGCAGCTGAGGGAGCTGGGAAAGGGGCTCAGCCTGGAGAAAAGGAGGCTCAGGGGACCCTTGTGGCTCTGCACAACTCCCTGACAGGAGGGGACAACCAGGGGGGTTGGGCTCTGCTCCAGGGAACAGGGACAGGAGGAGAGGGAACAGCCTCAGGCTGTGCCAAGGGAAGCTCAGGTTGGTCACTAGGAGGAATTTCTGCATGGAGAGGGTTGTTAAACATTGGCTGGGGCTGCCCAGAGAGGTGGTGGAGTCCCTGTCCCTGGAGGTGTCCAAGGAACACATGGACGTGGCACTCAGTGCTCTGGCTGGGGGATCAGGCACATGTTGGACTCACTGACCTTGGAAGTCTTTTCCAAACTATATAATTCTGTGGTTCCATGAAATTTTGAACCAGGTAATGTGTGACAGTGATGCTTTGCTATACTCTGCCCCATACTGCACCCAGCAGAAACAGGTTCAGCTGTCCAGACATTTAAGTGGATTTCCATACCTCCACCACTGGAAGCAGCATCACATTGTAACCAAGATGTCAGATATAAACAAACTCCATCAATTACAACAGAAACAGAAGCATCACCTGTGACTCCCCTCAAATAAAAAGCTACTTTAGTCCCATCTACTGCATTTGAAATATTAAATAAACTATATTTCACTAAGAGAAAAGCATATATTATTAAAGCTTTGCTGGGTAAGTAGAAATATTACCCATTCCCTCATTCAAAACAGGTGCTTCATAAAAAATGAATGTCAGTGGAATGGCTCAGCACAGCACTTGTGAGCCATCTCTTTAATTATACATGATCATAGGGCTACCTGCATGGAACACACCTCAAGGTACTCAGGCCTCCATATCTGTGATTTTACAGGCTCTGGTGCCAAATAAACAATCTGGCAGCCATCAAAGCAGGAAGTTTGGAATGGTGCTTAGAACAGAATGAAAAGAAACAAATATACCATAACCCAGGACTAAACAGTGCAGGGTACAGGTGGGAGATAAGGGACAACTCCAGCACACTTGAGAAACAAAATATCCTGTGTACTTGAAACAAATTTTATCACCAAGTCACCAGAAGGTCTAAAGGTCATGAGGATAAAAAAATTATTGCAAGAACCTGATCCTTATGATTGTCTTGGGTTTTTTAACTACCAAAACTGGTTAACTTCAGTCATTTTCTTGCAAGACACAAGGTGAAAATGGAGGTAAAATTCATACGGCCTAACAAAACACCTTTTAGTTCAGGCAACTAAAACTTGTCATACAATACACAACTGAAAAGAAAATAATATATACTGGATACAGTCAAATCCAAACAGGATCATAACAGACACAGTAGAAGTAACTTTATCATGGTAAGGCTCCACATTTTGGAGACTCTGAGGACAATCCCAGCTGCATAAAGCCTATAATCACCAACTTATCACTGTCACCTCTGACCTACCTGCCCCTTCCTGCCTCCTGTTCCATTCACTTGCTGCAACTCGCCTTGGATCATGCTCAAATCCTGCAGCACGAGCAAGGAGCAAGTCCTGACCTCATGGATTTATGTGGGGTGCCATGGAGTTCACCTGATTCTACAGAAGTGATTTATTCCATCAGCTACTACCTTATGCCCAAGCTGGGGTATTATTATCATCATCACTCCTTAAACTAGAATCTACTCTATTTTTAGAGATTCCACAAAAATCCAAGTCATGATGATGTGTACAGGTCTCCTGAGCTCAAGTTTCACTTTGCATTTTATCACATGGCAAAAAAAGTCAAATTTACAGGGTTTTTTTTTAAATTTTCCTGTAGGTCTTAAAACACAATGACAAAATCACATAAAGTAACAAATTAAAGCATTAAGAAAAAAATATTTCCTTTTCACTGGAAAAAGAGAAGCAACTGAGAAACAAGGAGTGTCTTACAGTGCAGCTGGCGGTGGATGGCATCGGCCAGGTTGGGCTCGTCCCCCCAGAATATCCAGAGCTCCTGGCAGTCGGGTTCGACGTCCCGGCGCCACTGGCACGGCAGGCTGGCCTGCAGGCAGCGGATGGAGCTCAGCAGGACGGGATCATCCTGGGCTGGAGCTGAAATGATGGGCCACAGTCCCCATGGCCTTCAAAGCTGTACCTACGCCATGGGATGCCCGTGAGTTCAGCCTATGGGAAACAAAAAAAAAAAGAAAAACATCATTGGATTACTTCATAATTAATATTCAGAGTTTGTTTCATTTTCATTGGTTAATTCCGCAATTCAAGTTCAAAAATCTTCCTATTCATAGATTTGCCTTTATTGCCCTTCAAGGTAAAAAAATGAATAAACAGCATTGAATAAACCTGGCTTACCCCTGCATTTAGGTTTTCACCACAACCTGACTCGCTTCTATTCATTTCTATTCTATTCATTTCCAACAGCTTCATTCAATTTCTAACCTTATTGTTATCTTATTGTCATCTTACAAGTTCGAATGGAAAAAAACAAACAGGGAGAGGGAATAAGCCTCATTCCCTACAGGCTGCTTGGGGGCCACGTGAGCTCAATGTCAGCCCAAAAGTTGGCCACTTGAAAGCCACAAACAAAGTACCATAGCACTTAAGAAACCTGTGACTTACTGGAAAAGCTAAAACAGCTTCACATTGTGATGTTACAAGTTTACCAAATGGGCTTTTTATTTTGCCCAAATGAACAAAAGCAGAATATGGAATTTGCCATTTACTGCCTCTCAACCAGACAGAATTCTCTTATCAAGGAAGAATTAAAAGAACAGATTTGCTATCCAGATGTTTGGGAAAGGTTTTCTTTGGGACTGAACAGGTTCTCCAGGGAATGGGCACGGCCCCAAGGCTGCCAGAGCTCCAGGAGCATTTGAACAACACTCTCAAGGATGCATAGGGTGGGATTGTTGGGGTGTCCTGGGCAGGGCCAGGAGTTGGATTCAATGATCCTGGTGGGTCACTTCCAATACAGAGTGTTCTGTCATTCTGAGATTTTCCTCCACTCCCAGTTTGCCCCATCCCTGTTGTACCCTCCCCCTTTCTCTCCTCTCTCCAGCACATGACAGGGAAACCCCCAGGACAGTCTGGTTGTTATCAAACACAACTGGTGTGTGTATACCCTGCTCACAGTGGGCTTGTACTCTACTCTCCAACCTGTTACCACATTCCTGCTGCTGCTATTCCCTGCACTGCTTCATTTCCAGCGTTCACACCTTCCCTTGGCTGCCCAGAAGCAGCCGGTGCTCAGTTCCCAAGCGCTCCTGCAGGAACAGCCAGCTGCTCTGCTGTGAGGAGTGAAACACTCCAGGGCAGCAGCTACACCTCTGATGAGAGAGGGCATTGCCAGGAACAAGGAAAAGAGCCAGCAGTGGAAACACTGACTGTAAGAATGAATTTTTACTCCTAAAGAAAACCAAAGACTTGAGGATCACTATTCCTCCCACTGTCATCACCTGTGTAAAAACATTCAACTTCTCCTCCAAAACCCAAATTCCCTATCACACAGAGGACTTCCTTTTTCAAGTCCACAAACTTAGTCCATTTACAAGTTTAAACTCTAAAATTTACTTCTGTCCACCACAGTAGCTAGAAGGAGCCTGCCTGGTTCAAGAGCTAGCTGGTGAACTGCTGAGGAGCTGAAGGTGATGCTCATCATACCAACTACAGAAGTAAAAAACACAAGTATTTCTTGGATCTTGTAAATGCATTCTTTGAAATAGTTTCACCCCGTTTCTGTATACTGCCAGGCACAGCAGTTCCTGGGACTCTGCCTCAGGGCTCTTTCCCCAAACACTGATTATCCACTCAACTGTCCTCTGAAGAAGCCTCACCAGGCACACAGCCACACAGCGCAGCACTGGGAAGAGGAAAAACCTATGGAACAGTGAACAGCGGGGAAATTGGGTTTATTGTGTGCAGGCCCCTAAAGCACCAGGCATCTTTAGCTCCACAGGGCAGAAGGGACTCTGCTATCCCATATCCTGCCAGCAGGACACCAGTCCTGGATTGCCCCAGCTGGAGGCTCCCTGCAGCCAGCATTGAGCTCTTGCACTCAGACAGAAATGCTGATCAGCCATCCAAAGGGTTGGGAACTATAGAAAAGGTAATGGGAAAAGATAGTCCAGACTGGCTGAGATACACAGCCATGTGCCACCTTCCTGGCACAACAAGGGCAGGGGAATGCAGGAGGAAGAGGCAAAATGGAAGGAGTAAAGCTATTTTTTCCATAGCAGGGTGCTGGAATTCCTCATACTCTAAATAAACAGTCTAAGAGAAAGTGCTCCTCCAAAACATCTACATCTGCTCTATGTGTGTCCTCAGCTATAGCTTGGACAAGGAACGGGCAAAGTTTCTGAAACAGAATAATGAATTCAACTATGAACCACAAAACACCAAGAATTAGTGCCAGCATAGGCAACCTGCAAAAAAATGAAGTTAAATGTTTGTGCCTTAACCAGCTAAGAACATATGCTAAGTCACAAAGAGCATGGAACAGGAAGATGATGAAAACCAAAACCAAAAATCCCAACTGAACAAAGGACCTTACCAAAAGCAGCACTCTCTTGATCCACACAGCAAAAGCCAGAGCTCAGCTGTTTCAAAGAGCAGAGAGGCTCCTGTGGCTTCCTGCCAGCTCAGAGGTATCACTCCAACATCCCCCCCAGAGGAGGGATGAAACAGAGTCAAAGAAAGCACAGTGAAATCAGCAGAGCTGCACCCAATTTAATTCTGCACTAACAAACTCCTGGAGCCTAATTCTGTGGACTGTGAGGAATGATAAACTACTAACCTGGATCACACCAGTGGCCACCCACACAGAGACTCCTGAGAAAAGGGAGAGACAAGTCCTGGGGCTTTGGACTCAGCAGCAGCATTAAATGAGCTCTCACACATTGCTTCCCAGTCCAAGTTGCAGAGATGTGGTTCAGCACATGCATTGGGATGTCTGTTTCTGTTAAAATTTTTAATAGGTAAGCATCAATAGTAATCCCTCAGAACTTCTGGATTATGTCCTCATGTTAATTAAAACTGAATTGAAACAGAGATTTGAATCCAGAAGGGATACACAAGAGCAGACTACACCCAAAACACACATTCTACGCCTCTCCTGACATTCTGTGTAAAGTATTTAACACACTATAGGGAGAAGATCTGCACCCACATGGGGATTTATTTACACTAATTTCTTTAAACAAACCAACAGTCCTTGTTTGAAGAGGCCTTCATCTCTAGCAGGGGTTGCACAGACAAGACAAGCAGTGGGCTATGGTTCTGGGAACTGTTCTGAAGAGCCAAATGTGGTTTCATTTGTGCTTCATTGGCAGTGAGCACAGGCTGACCCAACACAGCCTCCTCCTCAGTCCCAGCCATGCATTTCCATGTCCCAGCCTGATACTGGATCTGGCTGTGGAATCACTCAGTGAATGGGATCACTTCACCAACCTAAAGAAGAGAATGCAAGAGAAAGAGAAATGTTTCCAGGCTCAGCACCCTGACAACTCATCCTGCAGCCAGGGCATCACCGAGCAGCCCCAGGAGAGGGAGGGAGAGTGGAGTAGGATCTCCCCTGCCAGGGACAGCTCCAGCCAGAATAAACACAACTTTCAGTGCACCCAGAGTGCTGTGCACGTACACCCCAACCAACACAAGCAGCACTGGGCCAGAGCAGGCCTGGCCTGGGTGCCCTCCCTGCAGCACTCAGCTGCTGCTCAGACATTCACACTGAGCTGGGCTGACTCAAACCCACAAGGGTTGGATTCAACGACTTTTTCCTCTACTCAGATCAGTCCCCACACCTGATTCATTAAGCAGCCACAGAGATGCTTGTACCGGGAAGTCTGAGGACAGCAAAGCAGGTCAGGGAGGGCAGAGCTGCTCTGATCAGTAAAACTGCTGGTTTGAAAGCAGCCTGAAACACTGAGACAGAAACCAAAATTGCCAGCCTGAGGACAAAACTGTGAACATGCTGTTTAACTCACAACTGGCTAAAGATGAATGCAGAACAAAGCAGAACTCTTGCCAGGTGATGTAATCTACTGTGTCCCTTGCATCTCTTCCCATATGCACAGTTTTGGCTTATTGCAGTTGCTACAATGATTTTAATACTAAAATGCCTGACCAAAAAAAAAAAAAAAAAAAAAAAGGGACTTACAAATACTTCTTATTATCCAACACTGTTAGCAAATCATGCATTAAATGAGATTTTTGCTTTGGTTTATAAAGGAACATGTGTTATGGAAGACTGTGCTGTGAAGGGTTCAACTGCTCAGATAAGTGGGGCTGTTTTGAAATGGAGTTTTTTCCCAAGTTCAGCTAACTGCAGTTGGACACAGAATATTTGTGAGACGCCAGTTCTAAATGCACTGGGCCAAGCGTGTGAGGAAACAGAGAAATTGGATCTCTAACAGTAATACCCAAACCCTTCACTAACATCCAACTTCTTACAGAATAATTCCCAAGACAAAAAATGATCTGTTTCTGATGTTTTCAAAAGCAGCTGTCAGGGTAGAGGAGTGTGTTCAAATTCCACACAGGCATCCAAAACATCCCCAAGAAATAGCCATTAATGAAAGCAGTGCATTGCCAATGTCTTTATTGAGATGCATGGCCTTAGAATGATCACACAGAGTCCCTTGGAAAGGGACACAGGCTCAGGTTTCAGCGACCATCATCACACCCTGCAGAGTGAAACAGCCTCAAAAGAGATGAGCAGAGAGTGCTCAAACCTCTGATCCCCCCTGCACACACCGACAAGCAGAGAGACACAGAATGCAAATTAGCACTCTCTTTCACACCCTGCTGCCCTAAATACAGACACCTCCACATGGACCTGCCACAGCTCAGGGCTCCAGGACACCATCCACGACTGTGAATTCATAGAAGACAGAAAACCTAAGCTCTCATTCTTTCCCCCCTTCAGGCTTAAATCACAATAATAGGCAGGCTGGGAGGGTCTTCTGCTGATCTCATTGTGCTCCACTCAGATTGGTAGAGTTTAGACTACTAAAAATCACAATTCTCCAGTAGCATTTCACAGTACACAACTTGGTGCTGGCATACACCGGTGACCCCGTGTGACCCCACCTGTGCTCCAGTGGTGTCCAGTGGTTCCCTGTGGTGTCACCTCCAGGGCCAGCTCTGGGCTGAGTGCCCAGAACATGCGGTGCCTGTCCTGTCCCAGCTGGTTGGTGGCCGCGCACGGTGCCTGAGGCATCATGGGCCCATCGAGCCAGGAACAACTCTCCCTTATGTTCCCAATCCAAATCTATTTCCAACCCCTGCCATGTCCCAGAGGGGGCTGTGGCACAGCAGCACCTCTGTGGCTGTGTCATGGAGCCAGAGAGCAGCTGTGATGTCAGAAAGGGGCTGTGTGACAGCACAGGGGGGTTGTGTGAGGTCACAGATTGGGCTGTGACATCACAGAACAGGCTGTGATATTGCTGAGTGGGCAACAGTGACAGCACTGGACGGTTGTGTGACACCATAGAGAGGGCAGTGAGGTCACAGAGGAGACTGTGCCATCATAGAGGGTGGCTCTGTGATATCAGACAGCAGGCTGTGACATTACAGAGCAGCTGTGTGATGTCCCAGAGAAGGCTGTGGCATCAGAGAGTGTGTTCTGCCATCACAGGGTGGCTATGTGACATCAGAGAGGGGCTGTGACATCCTGGAGCAGGCTGTGACATCACAGAATGGCCGTGTGACATCCCAGGGCAGATTGTGTGACATCACAGCAATGACTGTGACTTCACAGATCACAGAGGCTGTATGACATCACAGGGGTTATATGACATCACAGGGAGTGTATGACATCACAGGGGCTGTGTGACATCACAGGGCTGTGTGACATCACAATGACTGTGTGACATCATAGGGTGCTGTGTAACATCACAGGGGCTGTGTGACATCACATGGGCTGTGTGACATCATAGGGTGTTGTGTGACATCACAGGGCTGTGTGACATCATAGGGGGTTGTGTGACATCATAGGGTGCTGTGTGACATCACAGAGCTGTGTGACATCATAGGGTGTTGTGTGACATCATAGGGTGCTGTGTGGCATCACAATGACTGTGGGACATCATATGGTGCTGTGTGACATCACAGGGTGTTGTGTGACATCATAGGGTGCTGTGTGACATCACAGAGCTCTGTGACATCCCAGGGCTGTGTGAGGTCACTGGGGAGGTCACTCTGCCCTGTTCCCCCCTCACAGTCCAACGCTGCTCGTGCACAGGGGGGTCCCCTGTCCCCCCAGGTCCCCCTGCCCCCCATGCCGCAGCCTCCCCCAGAGGATGTTCCACGAGATCGATCCCAGAGCCTGACACGGGGACAGGGGCCGGGCCCTGGGGGTGGCACAGGGGGACAGGGACCCCCTGGCAGCGTCCCCATGTCCCAGGGCCAGAGCCTGGGCCAGGGCTCCTTCACCCTGTTATGAGCCAGGGGCTGAGAGCATTTAAAAAATCCCCAGCACGGGATCAGCAAAAACCAGATTTAATGTTAAGCTACAGCACGACAAAGTTCCTTGGCAAGAGTCACCCTACTCCTGACTGGACACTTCAGGCACACCAAGGAAACAAAGCAACAACAAAACCAAACAAAATCCAGTCAATCAAACCAGAAATGGACTGAGAACTGTCCATGTGTGTGTGCTCAGGTGGGTGTGACAAAAGGACAGTGAGGGCAAGGATAAAAGGAATGTGGCATAAAAGCCCAAGAGAGCTCAAACTTAACAGGACTTAACTTATACCTTAATCTTAATTTATACCTTAATCTTAAATTATACCTTAATCTTAACAATTTAGCAAAGGAACAACACTTACCAGTATTTAACCTAATTTATAACCTATAATAATTTAACAGAGGAATAACACCTAACAGTATTTAACTCAGCTTATAACTTATATTAAACTTAATTTAGGAAAAGAACAACACTTAACACCATTTAACTCAGCTTACATCTTGTCCTGGGGTGACTTTATGATGCTGAATTTTATCCTCATCCATCTGTTTAGTCCAGAAAGAAGTTTTAACCTTTAAGATTTGAGAGTGAAGTGGGTGGAGAAGAAGAAGCAGTGGAATGTCTGAGGCAGTTGCTTTCAAAATCTATAGATAAGAGCTTCAGCTTTCCTTCTCCTGACTGTGTTGTCTGCAGCATGGACAGGCAGTGAGAGCTCTCCTTTGTTTTTTAGTCAGTATTTTTTTAGCTAGCTGAGGCATTGAAGTTCCCTAGACTGTGGTTTTTCTTTTTCCTGGAACTGCTCAAACCTGCTCTGGACTGAAACCCCAGAAGAACACCGGCAGCTCACACCTGTGACCCACTGGGGCCTGGGACGCTGCATTCCAGCACCAGAGGGGCTGATGAGAGACTGAGTGAGCCGAGCTACACCCACAAAAAGGACTTTCTGAATTTGCCATCTCTTCAGAACAGTGAGAGGTTTTACTGTTTAATATTTTTCACTTTTTATGCTTGTGAATACTTGTTAAATAAAGAGGGTTCTTTCCACTTTTCTCCAAGGAAACCTTTTCCTGAAGCAGTAGGACGAGGGTCTTGAATCTGCTTTCTAGGGGGATCCATTTTGGAGTTTCCTCCCAAATTTGCCCTGAACCAGTACACACTCCAATGACCCAGGTAATAAAGATGTGTTTGCATATTATGAAGTGTGCAAGTACTAAACCTGTGCCCTTTGCAGGCAGACATCAGTTGTCTGCCCATGAACAGGCAGTGCCACTTGCAGGGCCCCAGTGCCCTGAGGTGCCGAGCTGGGATTGGCATCTCTCAGAGAAGAGATGAGGGAGAGCAGAGCACCTTGCAAGCTGCAGGTCCCTGACAGCACCAGAGGGCTCCTGTCCCATAAATATCTGCTCTGCCTTATTCTGAAATACAGACCAGCTACCTGTGCCTTGAACCCAGAGTACTCCACATTCCTGGAAGAACCCCCCCAAGTCCCCAACCACGTCTTTGTTCAACATATTTATTTTTACTCTGGATTTGAGTGGTTGGGAAGGACAAAGAGAAATGCAAAGAAAATCCAGGCCATGGGGAGCCAGGAGGATGTGGAGCCCCAGCCAGGTGTCTTCCCAACACGGATCAGCAGCACCAGGGCTCAGGGGGGGCTCTGCCCACCGGGGGTCCCTGGGGATCATCCAGCGCAGATCCTGCCATGGGGATGGAGCTGCAGCAGGGCACTGTCTTGGTTTGACAGACAGGTGTCTGCTGAGGAGCTCTGGAGCTTCTCTTGAAACGGAAAATGTAATCTCCCTCCCTCTAAATTAATATGACTTGGAAATTAAGGAGCTCCCTGGCATAGATATGGGATTTAGAATAGCAGTTTTTCACTGCGAAAATGAAAATAAAAGTATAGTAATATAAAGACCAAAACACTGCCAAGGTCAGAATGCAACCTGTAACCCTGTTGCTCAGGGTGTTGGTTACAGTCTGAGTAATGGTACCTGTAGTTTTCTTGGAGTGACAGATGTGGTTTTGTTGAAGCAATGATTTTGGAGAAGGGTGTAGTTACTTTTTTAACATCTAGTGGTCATGAAGATAGGCCTGGTCTTCTTTTGGGAATTTAGTGGGAAAGGTTGCTCTGATGTTTCAAATTTCAGATTTGATTTAGGTAGGAAATCCTTGGCTTTTCTCCTTGGCTGGGGCATCTCCCATAAGGTATAACTCCTTGTGGGGAGGAGTTGTGAGGGATGGGTCATGGCAGAGATAAGGAGCCCTGCTCCACCTGGTTTCAGCAGATGCTGATAGAATGTATACTTCTGCTTGCATCTTGCATTGCAACTTAAGACATGAACTTATTCTATTACCATCTGCATCATAACTTAATTAATACCTTCTTTCAACTCTGCTATATATTTTTATCCACAGTGAAACTTTACAGACAGTTCTCCCTTAAGATTAGGTTTTTCTGAAGTACTCAATGGGTTTCTTTATCTTTCTGCAGTACCTACTAAGTGTAACTAGGTTTTTGAGCAAAACCAATTGTACAGATTGCTTTGCCTTTGCTTGAGGTGGGCCTAATCTAAACAGTCTTAAAATACCTTTTATGTGTACTACAGGGACTTTATCCCCATGCACTGGGCAGGACTTGCTTGAGTGATGGACTCTCAGGTGTTGACTGTTTAGGTGGCTTCTGTTAAGTTCATTTCTCAATTTTTGGATGTTTCCCTGCCAAGTGCCTTTAGGGTGATTTTAAGTAGCCTGTTGTACAGTTCAACTTTCCTGGCAGCTGGTGTGTGCTAAGGGATATGATCTATTTATTCAATATCCTGGTTTTTGGCTGAGGTGTTTCTAAGTCTGTTCTTGAAATGGGTCCTGTTGTCTGAAGTTTCTCTCAGGGGTGCTGGGTCTTTATAGGACTTGCTTTTTTGGGCTTCAGACGGTGTTTTGAGTAGTAGTGTGAGGTACAGGGTGGATTTCTAATGATCTAGTGGTGGCTTCTACAATTGAGCTCACGTAGCACTTGCCTTGGGGGGTTTGAGGCAGTGTGATGTAGTTCATTTGCTGGTCTTCTTTATGCTTATATTTGGAATACTGCCCCCCATATTAGAGAGGCTTTATGGGCTTGGCTTGCTTGATTTTAGCACATGTCTTACAGTTATGGATAACTTGAGAAATGCAATTTATAGTTAAACCTACTTTTCAGTTTTGTGCCTACTTATAGGTGGCATTTTTGCCTTGATGGCTTGAGGCAGTATGGGCCTATTGAGCTAGGAACAACTCTCCCTTATGTTGCTAATTTAAATTTATTGGTGACATCTCTATTTTTGCAGCTTGATCTGCTGGCTCCTTGTTTTAGTGTTCTTTATTAGCCTGGCTTTTGGGGTCATGGTCGTCTACATGATGGACTTTTACAGAGAGTTTGTCTGAGTGGCAATGTTTTTGCACTCATCAGCAGCCTCAATTGGTTTTCCTTTATGTTGCTAACTAGCCTTTTTTTACCTTTCTATCTAACTGCACAAAGCATTGGTTACTATTTCTGATTCAGTATGAAGGTAGAGCTTTGGCCAGTTCTCTCTTTCAGCAGTGTCCAGGGCCAGCTGAATGGCTTTGAGTTCAGCAAGTGCACTTGATTCACCTTCTCCTTCAGTCGCTTGTGTGACTTGTCGTGTGGGGCTCCCTGGGGCCACTTTCCACTTCTGGTTCATCTCAACCATGAGTCAGAAACTGTCAGTGACAAGAGCACAGCGTGTTTCTTGTGCTGGCAGTTGTTTGTATGGCTGTCTGCATTTCTTCTCCCATTTGTTTTCTGTGCTTGTTTGGTATCACTGCTGAACATTGCCAATAAGGAAACTGGTGTGCAAGAGTTGAGGAATCAGCTTTTGAAATTCTAAAACTGATCTGTAGGCTTTTTTCCTCTTGGATTTGTAAAATTTGGTACATCATCAAAGTTAAGATTCTTCAGAAAATAGCAAGATTGTCCTCTTTCCAGGGAGGCATCTGTACTTTAACAGAGGTTCTTGATGCATCTTGCTATAAAGGAGCAAGATGCAGTGTAAGTCAGAGAGAAGTCATTTAAGCTGGTAATACACATGGTTGTTTACTGGAAATAAAATAACTAAGGTTTTGTCTTGAAAGAAAGTGACATCTAATCCCATTGTGAGGGTCATGAGGATAAATACAAAGGACTAAATACAAATGAAGAGCAGAAAGATATGAAACAGGGCTGGGCCTCACTGCCATAGCCCAGGCAGCCCCTGGATGTATTTGCCTGCCTGAATCCATCCCTTGCCCAGGCCCCAGGTGGGGCTGCTCTGGGGAATCTCTCACAGCATTCCTGGGATGATGCTGTTCCTTCCCTGGTGCCCCAGGGTCCTGCAAGCCCCTTTTGGAGCCACCCAGACACCTCCTGGAGCCTTTAGGGACCCCCCCAGCAGAGCACAGACAGGGATTGACTTGACTCTTCCTTGGAAGATGGAGGCAGGAGAATACTGCCCACCATCTTCTTTCCAGCTGCCCTCCATTTGCACTCCTGCAAATGCTGCTGGTGCACTCAGGTCTCCATTGCAGGCAGTCTGGAGCTCCTGCTCAAACCCATCCCTCTGTGTCCCCTCTTGGATGGAATATCAAGCAAACAACACAGGATGTGTAGAGAACGTGAACTTTATTCACTTTACTAATCTAAAAGTCTACAATGCAGGGGGACTGGAAGACTATGGGGTAACAACCTTATGCCTAAATTACTTAAACACTTAGAACCAGAACACTAAGGGGAAGGTCAGCTTCTTGTGGAAAAGGTGGTGGGCGTTGCTACAGCTAAGGATGGGGTCTCTCTAAGGCCTAAGATAGGGAATGTCGCCGTGCCCGGGCTGGCACGGGTTACACATTCCCTGCAGTGCTCTGCACGAGGTGCTGGAGCTGGAGGTCAGCGCTGGGACAAGATTTAGGATCTCCTCCTGCTCCTCCTGCTGCGGCTGGCCCCCTGTGCTGCTCTGCTGCTCTGGGCCCTCTGCTGGGAGCAGTGGCGCAGGCACAGCTGCAGCAGGGTGCGGTTGTTCCTCAGCAGCTGGATCAGCTCTGTGGGACAGCCTTGTCCTGGGCAGCAGCTGCGGGGCCTCTGGTGCTTCTTCTGCAAGGCAAAGCACAGGGATCCCGATGGAAGGGGCAGAGGGGCAGAGCAGGGCCCCTCTCTGGGCTGCCTTTGGCCTCTGAGCAAGAGAGCCAGGCCTGGCCAGGCTGCAGCAAGCAGAGCTCTGGCTGCCTCTGCCTGGGGCTGTCCCTGAGCTCAGCCCTGGCCTAATTCCCAGCCAGAGGCTCAGCTCCACTCTGCCATGGGGCCTTGGCCAAAGGGCTGCCCAAGAGCTCCAAGCCCATCCTTCCTGCCTGACCCCCCATCCCTCACCCTTCTCCAGCCTCTCCAGCGCCCTCGGTAGCGATGCCATCCCAGGACAGTGCCTGTGATCAGCAGCTGCACCAGCAGGCATGTCCAGGACTGCCACGATATGTTAATGCAGGAGGTGGTCGGCTCAGGGTCCCTGTCCTGCAGCTCCAGCTCCTCGAGATACAGGCCCGTGCCCGGCCCAGGATGGCTGGATGGGTCGGGACGATGGCCCAGGAGCAGCAGCAGGTAAAAGTGCAGGATGCAGGGGACCGGGTCGGCCATGGTGCTCTGGGGAAGCTGCCACCACCACACCCGCTCTGGACGTCTGTCCTTGCCGAGGTCAGTCCAGGCTGTGGGGCACAGCGGTGGCTGGGGACAGTTGCCAGGCACCATGCTGCCCCAGAGGCTGTGATGTCACAGAATCCAAGCACTGGCTTGGAAGAGTTCTGGGAGATCAACTCCAGCCTGTGATCCATGGTTACCACGGCAAGCAGATCTGAGCCTGGAGTGCTATGGCCAGGCTTACCTTGAACACCTACTGCAACGGTGACTGCACCAGTGCCCCCTGGGGCACACCATTCCCATATCTCATGCCCCTTTCTGGGCAGCAGTTCTTCCTAATGTCCAGTGTACACCTCTCTTGGCACAGCTTCAAACCCTTTCTTGTCCTTGCCCATCTCTGAGACGGCTGGCACTGCCTTGGTGTTGTTGCAGTATGTTTCAGTAAAATAGAAATATAAAATTAGTAGTAGTTTTCCTAAGGACTGATCAAGTAGCTTAGGCCCTGAGTTGGCAAGAGTGAGGGGTATTCAGTTAAGTAAATTTATGTGTTTACCGAAGTAGAACTTGCTGAAACAGTAAAAATGTTACTCTCTTAAATAGTGCATTGTTTATCTACATGATGTATGTGACTTGTTGCGGGGGTGCGGAGCCGCTCGTGGAGGAATAGCTAGGGGATCAGCCAGACAATCAATGTGATTGATAAAGCATAATCCAACTTTATTGGGAGCATCAGACAGTTTTATAGCCCAACATAGCATAAATCACCATTATTCATATTAGTACAATCTTATTGGTTTTTACTATGCACGCCTTCTCTTATTATTGGTTATTGCAAGTGTGAGATAATCACGCCTACTGAATTTCTAGCCAAAAAGCATACGTGCTATCCCGCTGCTCCTACTTCCCTTATTCTTATACTTATTGCTATATGGTATCCATCCCAGGGTTATACCTCGCTTGCTACATGCTTCCCTGGAAGTTAAGGCCTTGATTGAACAATGGGCATATGTATTACTTAACGACTAACTCTGCAAATTATGCTAGCTGCATTGCTTTTGCAAAAGTCTCTTAAAAGCAAACACTGCTGCTCAGCAAAATCTGCTTAAGAGCAAGGCCTAGCTACTACTTAGCAGGAGCTGCTCTCCTGCAACAAGGCCTCAGCCGAGCCATATCCACAGTTGTGTCCATGGCTTTCTAACCAATTCTCAACAACTAAAAACAAAGGAGAGCTCTCTCTCACTGCCCATCCATGCTGCAGAAAACACAGTCAGGAGAAGGAAAGCTAAAGCTCTTATCTATAGATTTTGAAAGCAACTGCCTCAGACATTCCACTGCTTCTCCTTTTCCATCCACTTCACTCTCAAATCTTAAAGGTGTAAAACTTCTTTCTGGGCTAAACAGATGCATGGGGATACAATTCAGCATCATAAAGTCACCCCAGGACAAGATGTAAGCTGAGTTAAATGGTTATAAGTGTTGTTCTTTTCCTAAGTTACGTTTAATATAAGTTATAAGCTAAGTTAAATACTGTTAAGTGTTATTCCTCTGTTAAATTAACATTAAATCTGGTTTTTGCTGATCCCGTGCTGGGGATTTTTTTAAATGCTCTCAGCCCGTGGCTCATAACAGGGTGAAGGAGCCCTGGCCCAGGCTCTGGCCCTGGGACACGGGGACGCTGCTGGGGGGTCCCTGTCCCCCTGTGCCACCCCCAGGGCCCGGCCTCTGTCCCCGTGTCAGGCTCTGGGGTCGATCTCATGGAACATCCTCTGGGGGAGGCTGCGGCATGGGGGGCAGGGGGACCTGGGGGGACAGGGGACCCCCCTGTGCACGAGCAGCGTTGGACTGTGAGGGGAGAACGGGGCAGAGTGACCTCCCCAGTGACCTCACACAGCCCTGTGATGTCACAGAGCTCTGTGATGTCACACAGAACCCTATGATGTCACATACACCCTATGATATCACATACACCCTATGATGTCACAGAGCCCCTGTGATGTCACACAGCACCTTATGATGTCACAAAGTCATTGTGATGTCACACAACCCTGTGATGTCACACAGCACCCTATGATGTCACACAGCACCCTATGATGTCACAAAGTCATTGTGATGTCACACAACCCTGTGATGTCACACAGCACCCTATGATGTCACACAGCCCCTGTGATGTCACACAGCCCTGTGATGACACACAACCCATGTGATGTCACACAGCCCCTGTGATGTCACACAGCCACATGTGATGTCACACAGCCCTGTGATGTCATACAGCACCCTGTGATGTCACACTGCCCTGTGATGTCATATAGCCCCTGTGATGTCACACAGCCTCTGTGATCTGTGAAGTCACAGTCATCGCTGTGATGTCACACAATCTGCCCTGGGATGTCACATGGCCATTCTGTGATGTCACATCCTGCTCCAGGATGTCACAGCCCCTCTCTGATGTCACATAGCCACCCTGTGATGGCAGAACACACTCTCTGATGCCACAGCTTTCTCTGGGACATCACACAGCTGCTCTGTAATGTCACAGCCTGCTGTCTGATATCACAGAGCCACCCTCCATGATGGCACAGTCTCCTCTGTGACCTCACTGCCCTCTCTATGGTGTCACACAACTGACCAGTGCTGTCACAGCCCACTCAGCAATATCACAGCCTGTTCTGTGATGTCACAGCCCAATCTGTGACCTCACACAACCCACCCTGTGCTGTCACACAGCCCCTTTCTGACATCACAGCTGCTCTCTGGCTCCATGACACAGCCACAGAGGTGCTGCTGTGCCACAGCCCCCTTTGGGACATGACACAGGCCCTGCCAGTGCTGAGCACTGTGAGCTCTGCCTGTGCCCTGCTCGTGTCCCTGCCATGCCCTGGCAGTGCCCCAGCCCTGCTGGGCTGTCACAGGAGCTGCTCCTGGGCAGAGCTGTCTCTCTGCAGTGCTGCCCTTGCCAGGAGCTGCCTCTGTGCCAGGAGCCCGGCCCAGCTCAGCATAAGGACTTGAATCACCCTCTCAGGGCTTTGGTGCTGTTTACATCAGACTCAGTCCCTGAGAGAGTGTGCTCAAAAAACTTCTCAAGAGCTCCAAGTGAGATTGAAGCACTGAAGTTTCTCATATTTAACTAGATCCCAGTGAGGGACAGGACTGAGAAAGTGTCCCCAAGTCCCAGTTAGAGCAGAACACTGGAGGCACTGATGGCAAGTGGGGACAAAGCAGGGAAAGGTGTCTCTGGTGCTGAGCACAGCTGGATGTGTTTCAGGAATGCAAAGGGCCAAGGCCTGAGCCCCAGCCCCTGGCAAGGCAGATCCTGTCCCTCCCTCATTGCTCAGGGCTCTTCCCAGGGCACTGGGCTCTGGGGATGTGCAATGCCAAGGGCAGAACCATGGGGCAGCCCCTGCCAGGCTGCTGAGCAGGGACAGGAGGCAATGAGGCCCCAGCACAGCAAGGCTCACTTGTCCCCTGCTGGCCTCAGGCCCAGGGCCAGCAGCCATGGCCCAAGTGCTGCAGCAGTTGGCTCTGGCAGGGCCTTTCAGCTGCTGCCCATCCCTGTGGCCTCTGCAGCCCAGGCTGTCCTACGGTGTCCATGCCCTGCCCTCTGTCCCTGCAGGCTGTCGTCATCCCCCACCTGCCCCACCTTGCTGCTCCTTCCTTTGCTGACAGCTCTGCATCCTGCCTGCCTCTGCCTGGCCACACAAAGTCTTGGCCTTGATACCAAGAAGTTGAATTAAACTCTTACTATGCCTGTGAACTTTTGACACTGGAACAAGGCATGCAGGGGCTGCTTTCCCAGCAGGGACAGTTGATGGACAAGATGAAGTTATCCAGCTCAAGGGTGCAGTGATAGAAGAAAACAAGGGGAACTTGGGGATTTGGGGCAGGTTTTATTGAAATGGGCAAATTGAAATACACATGTAGCAACTGAATATCAGCAAGACACTTGTAGAATAATGCATCCACATAAGGTTAGGAGTTATCCCACATTGGACCTGAGGTCAGAGAAAATTGATGCCCTCCTTAACACTAAAATACTTTTAAGGAATCTTATTCTGATATTTTGGAGATTTGGTGACAGTGGGGCCTCATGGACCCAAGGAGTCATCTGTGATACTATGGAACCTTAAGATTCCATTGTGACCCAGCAGAACAGACAGGGAATGTCTGTGGACAGATGCTGGCACTGCTCAGTTGTGCTGTGGGAATAGGAATCTCTCTCAGGGTGTCCAAACATTCTGTAAAGCTGTGAAGAAAATTAATTTTTTAGTTAAGCAGTCTCCTGTATTCTTTCAATTCACTTGACAAGGATTTAGGCAGATGTTACTAAATACTTTATTTCACTGCTAGAGGGGATGGTGTTTGCCTCCCCCACAAGCAGCACTTTGTTACAGAGTAGTTTTCAGTCCCTCTGTCCCGGTCTTTTTGTCCTTCCTTCCTGGTGAAGTGCATCAACATGGCATAACTTTTATCTGGTATTTAAATGGCTGGAGTGGAGTGTGCAATGATATTTTATTGCTGTGTGAGGATGATGTAGTGAAATGAGACACTGTAACCAAAACAGATGGTGCTAATCTTGAGTCTGTCTGCAAGATCTTACAGCATTTAATTAAAATGGTGGTGTAATTCCCATGAAACCTTTAACTACACTTTAAATTCTTGCCCTATGAACTAAGGGCTTTCTTATGCAGATTTTCACTCATGTGAGTAGTCCTCAGTATGAGTCTCTGGTGGCTTCAGAATAGCTACTTACTTGAATGAATCTCTCGAGATGAGACACTAATAAAACTGGCAAACATATATATGGTATTTACATGTTTTATGTTCCAATTTGAAGCATAAATTGTAGACTAAAGATACTTAGCAACTACTCTCCTACGTAGAAGCAAACAAAATTCTAGATTAGAGGAATTGTTTAGACTGAGCCTAACTTCAGAGGCTGGCAATTAAATGTTTTAATGTACTCTGGGCAGTTTAACATCTTCCCTTGGTTGGAAGGACATTTGATGAAAGCTTTTATATTCCCTTTGTTTACCTGAAATGTGTTTGTAGAAGTGATGAGGTGTCTTGCATTGTTTTTTTTTTTTTTTTAAGACCATTAAAGAAAGTTATGTTTGAAGCACTTGGCAGACCTGAATTTGTCTGAGTGGCACCTTTTAGGCAGGAAACTAGGAAGTATTTTTATACTTGTTTTTTGTTTCGTTTCAAATTGGAGAAGTGTGAAAAATAAAATGACCTGAACGTTATCATGTTGAAAGTCTTTGAGAAAGCAGGGCTGGAGCTGAGGTCCTTTGTGATGAATGTCTAGTTCTTCTATTAATTACATGATCTTACCTCCCTTCCAATGTATCTTTTCTGTTTTGAAAGTAGCAGGGTAATGATTTTCTACACTCTGCAACCTCTCTCTTAGCTTTTCTTACTTTTCTGTACTATACGAAGCAGGAAAAAAATAACATATTTATATAGTTTTAGTCACTGTTTTTAATGTCAAGAAGGACAAAGTAGTTAAAAAATAGCTCTGCATTATACTTGGTGTGGCCAAATACAAGAATTTCTAAAACTTTTCATGCTTTCCCGCTTTGTCCTTCTGCTATGTCTATATTATTGTATAATCTCTCCAAGGGAATTTTGTATATTAAAATGGGTGGAATTACTCAAGTGATCTGGAGAAGTTAATTTAGAGTTGGCCTGTCCATTTCCCATAAAACAGAGGCCAAAAAGCATTTGGTGGAGATGGGAAATAAAAGAGGAGGTGGAAGATGAGTTTGTTTGTGTTTCATCTGCAAGGGCTGCAGAAGAGGAAAACAGTCACAGTGGCTCCCCAGCACTAATGATAACTTCAGGGTTGCTGGGTGTATGCCAGCACCAAGTTGTGTACTGTGAAATGCTACTGGAGAATTGTGATTTTTAGTAGTCTAAACTCCACCAATCTGAGTGGAGCACGATGAGATCAGCAGAAGACCCTCCCAGCCTGCCTATTATTGTGATTTAAGCCTGAAGGGGGGAAAGAATGAGAGCTTAGGTTTTCTGTCTTCTATGAATTCACAGTCGTGGATGGTGTCCTGGAGCCCTGAGCTGTGGCAGGTCCATGTGGAGGTGTCTGTATTTAGGGTAGCAGGGTGTCAAAGAGAGTGCTAATTTGCTTTCTGTGTCTCTCTGCTTGTCGGTGTGTGCAGGGGGGATCAGAGGTTTGAGCACTCTCTGCTCATCTCTTTTGAGGCTGTTTCACTCTGCAGGGTGTGATGATGGTCGCTGAAACCTGAGCCCGTGTCCCTTTCCAAGGGACTCTGTGTGATCATTCTAAGGCCATGCATCTCAATAAAGACATTGGCAATGCACTGCTTTCATTAATGGCTATTTCTTGGGGATGTTCTGGGTGGTTTTGGATGCCTGTGTGGAATTTGAACACACTCCTCTACCCTGACAGCTGCTTTTGAATACATCAGAAACAGATCTTTTTTTGTCTTGGGAATTATTCTGTAAGAAGTTGGATATTAGTGAAGGGTTTGGGCATTACTGTTAGAGATCCAATTTCTCTGTTTCCTCACACGCTTGGCCCAGTGTATTTAGAACTGGCGTCTCACAAATATTCTGTGTCCAACTGCAGTTAGCTGAACTTGGGAAAAAACTCCATTTCAAAACAGCCCCACTTATCTGAGCAGTTGAACCCTTCACAGCACAGTCTTCCATAACACATTTTCCTTTATAAACCAAACCAAAAATCTCATTTAATGCATGATTTGCTAACAGTGTTGGATAATAAGAACTATTTGTAAGTCCCTTTTTTATTTTTTTTTGTGTCAGGCATTTTAGTATTAAAAACATTGTAGCAACTGCAATAAGCCAAAACTGTGCATATGGAAAGAGATGCAAGGGACAGAGTAGATTACATCACCTGGCAAGAGTTCTTCTTTGTTCTGCATTCATCTTTAGCCAGTTGTGAGTTAAACAGCATGTTCACAGTTTTGTCCTCAGGCTGGCAATTTTGGTTTCTGTCTCAGTGTTTCAGGCTGCTTTCAAACCAGCAGTTTTACTGATCAGAGCAGCTCTGCCCTCCCTGACCTGCTTTGCTGTCCTCAGACTTCCCGGTACAAGCATCTCTGTGGCTGCTTAATGAATCAGGTGTGGGGACTGATCTGAGTAGAGGAAAAAGTCGTTGAATCCAACCCTTGTGGGTTTGAGTCAGCCCAGCTCAGTGTGAATGTCTGAGCAGCAGCTGAGTGCTGCAGGGAGGGCACCCAGGCCAGGCCTGCTCTGGCCCAGTGCTGCTTGTGTTGGTTGCACTCTGGGTGCACTGAAAGTTGTGTTTATTCTGGCTGGAGCTGTCCCTGGCAGGGGAGATCCTACTCCACTCTCCCTCCCTCTCCTGGGGCTGCTCGGTGATGCCCTGGCTGCAGGATGAGTTGT
>NW_027636002.1:0-91417 GCF_903797595.1 Erithacus rubecula | reverse complement strand
GAAATTCTGCTGGAGGGAGTTGAACCCTGACAATGTTAAGACTTCAGAGACTTGAAATAAGGATCTGAATTGGGAGACTTTCCACAGTTTGGAAAAAAATCCAACACACTTGGATTTTGGATTTACTATGGTTCAACACACTTGGATTTACTGTGGTTAAAGTTAAGACACTCCTGTATGACCTAAAACAGCAACAGAGTGAGAACCGTGGAGAAGGAGGGCCAAGGAAGGGCGTAAATGCATGTTTGCTGTGGTTTGGTGTGGTTTGTTGGGGTTTCTGTGGGCACAGAGGCTGCAGTGACGCTCAGGGCTGAGGCTGAGGGCGGCGGGAGGTGCAGCCCTGCCCTGCTCTGCCCCTGAGGCCCCAGGGCAGAGCCGTGTCCAGCTGTGCCCAGCACAGGCGGGATGTGCCTGTGCAGCAGGGCCGCAGGAGCCCTGGGCATGTGTGGAGGCCTGGAGCAGCCGTCCTGTGCAGCCAGGCTGGGAGAGCCGGGGCTGTCCGGCCTGGAGAGGAGCAGCTCCGGGGAGGCCTCATTGCGGCCTGCAGTGCCTGCAGGGGGCAGGGAGCCATGGGCAAGGGAAGGGCCTGCACTGCAAGGGGGACATTCCATGGCACGTTGGCATCAGCTGTGACGGTGCTGAGACATGGCAACAGGCTGCCCAGAGAAGCTGTGCATGGCCTGTCCCTGGAATGTTGCAGGCCGGGCTGGACAGGGCCCTGGGCACCCTGATCCAGTGGGTGGCAGCGGAACCAGGCGATGGTTGAGGTGCCTCCATGGCATTCTGGAGCTCCATGGGTGAGCAAAAGGGACACCCATTACCTGGGCATGGAATGTTGGAACCGGTTGCCAGGGTCACTCCTGCTCCCAAGGTTCTGTTGACATGGAGTTTCTCGAGCCAGTTGACGGATTCTCTGCTGCACTGCAGACGTGGAACATCCGTCTTCTCCATCTTGAGTGGGAACAGAGAGAGATTTGCTTCCATTTTCGATCCAAACTCTGGTGTGAGTTTGCAGGTGAGTGCAGACACGTCTTGAAAAGGCATCTGCTGCTGAGGGGCTGGGCTGGGCTGCACATGGGCTCAAGAACCAGAGCCACAGACTTCTCATCCAGCTTCGGACAGCAGCTGGAGACCTGGGAATGGGACACTGGGGCATGGAGGTGTTCAAGAAGATTGGCATTCCAAATAGATAATCTCCACTCTACTTTTCTGATAGATTTGGAAGAGAAGTTTTCTCTATCTCTGAAAAATCTGCAGTGGGCTACCCAAAGGAACCTAAAGGATTGATCACATCCCTGGCATTCCTTTGCTGGTGTTTGCCCTGCTTACTTGGCCACTGGTTTTGCTCGTGAAACACCATGAGCTCAGTAAGTACTTTGCTACTCCATGCAAATCTGATTCTTGAAACATTTTCCAGGGTGCTTCTAGAAAGGATTTCAAGAAATTGTAACAAATGCATAGGAACATAGAAAAACAGAAACACAGAAGCTTTAAAAACTTCAAGGAACTTCATGTTCTGGAATACTGAAGATTTTGAATCTCTGTGGTTGTTAGCAGTAGCTTATAGTGTGTGCAGCAATCTGATAGAACTGGGAAGTGGTCTTCTCGAGCCATTGGAACAGTCTCCTTCTTGGTGAGGCAGCTTGTCAGAAATCAGGGGTGAGGTCTTTTCTCTGAGGTGCTGTATTGAGGTGGGAATGGCTCATAGCACTATTTGATCTGTATTCCAGCCTTCACAGGATTGCTTTCTGTATCCTTGTTTGCTGTCATTGGTGTTGTAAGAACCAAGGGCCGTGATCAAATCAGAGCCAGGGAAAATGCCAAGGCTTTGTTCTCTCCCAGGGTCAGCGAAAGCGCCCTGGAGGACCAGCTGCTTCCGGACCAGCTCGGAAACGGAGCAGGCTGCAGCCCTCCAGTACAGGTGGAACTTCACAGGCAGAGCCAACAGAGCTTGTGGAAAGTGGTACATCTGCTTTGGAGTCTGGTAAGAGCAGGAGCTCTTCTGGAGAGTGAGAACCTGCTAGCAATGTGCTTTTGCCAGTTTATATGCCCTTTACTGGGGAGGAAGGGAAACCTGGGGCTTGAGGAATCACCTGGTACAGCATCCTGAAACAACAAGCCTTCTGACAACTGTTATGATTTGTTAATGAGCTCGCTACATTGGCCCCTAGTGAGAGATGAGCTGTGTAGCAAAGGTCCTCAAGTGCTGCTCAATCACCTGAATGTGTGTTCTGATGAGCTGGCAGTCACTGCAGCTGTCACAGTGAAGGTGGCAACCTGAGTGTGGGGTCTCCCACGCTGTTTGAAGAGAAGGAATAGTTTATCATTAGCTGTGTCCCATCCTTCAGGGGAAGATGTATAGCATGGTAGTGTAAAATTAGGATCCCCTCTATTGTTGGTTGTTTATCTTCTCCTGTATGCTAATCATTCCCCTATGTGAGAGGATTCACCTGTTGGTGTGAGCCTTCCAAAAGCTGTTGTCACGCAACAGAACTTGTGAGGAGCTCAGCTGCTCTTCTTCTAGTATTTCCCCTTCAGACAGGGCTGACAGTGCTCCCTGTGGACTGTTGAGGGCAAAGCTTGGGTGAAATTTTGGACACGTTCCTGAGTAAATAGAGGCCCAGGGCAGACATTGAATTCAACCTAATGCTGTTCCACAGTGGCAGCCCATTTCATTCCTCTGCAATCAGTGCCCTTGATTCTAACCTTCTCTTTCTTCAGTTGCTGGACAATTCATAAATCATACAAGTGAATCTTCTGTGACTGAATTCAGATTTATTCTTAGTGGCGATGAGTCTCCTGCGGTAAGTAGGAAAGGCCTTCGTTCTTTTGCATTCAAATTAGTTTTCTTGCCTTTCTTCTGGAATATTTCTAGTACCCAGACCTGCCTACCCAAAGGTAGAAACATCGCTCTGATTTACCACTTTAGACACATTTCCCAGTCAAACCCAAACACACTCATGAACACATCAGCATGCCTGAGAATCCCTTGAATGGAGTGGGTGACCAACCTAAAAGAGGTTGTTGCTCCAGTGATTTAAAGGAAAGCACAGGAAGTCTTTGGCTTCCCAAGTAAGAAGCGTTTCCTCTGCAGCATCACTTTAAGGTACCCCTGTCGCTGAGGTGTAAAATGCTCCTGCAGATGACTGGAGTAGACTCTAATTCTGTTTCTTATTCCAAGAAGTCTTTGAAAGAGTGCCCTTTGGGATTTTTTCCTCCGCTTTTGAAGGAATATGCTTTCATCTAGCTCCACAGTGCAGTGTATCTGCTAAAGTTTGGGATGCCACTGCTGCTGTGCAAACCAGAAATGCAGCAGACATAGAATGCGAATTACATCTTGACAGGGTTGCCCCTGAATCTTTGCAAAGTCCTCCAACCTGACAACAGAATTTGTATGAGCCAGCTCCACCTGCACCAAACACAAGAGAAGGTTTAGGTACAGATTGTTTTCTCTTCAGTAGCTGTCTGTATAATAAGTAATGTTCAGGTTATCACAGGTGAACTTGTCAGTTGGAGGGAGAAAGGGAAAGAAACAGCTCAAGCCCAAATTCATTTTGGGAGCTGAAACAGAGGGGCAGGAAGTTCAGTGTTCAGGTGCTTCCTGAGTGCCTCCATCTCTTCCCCACTTCAGGACAGGGAGCTGAGCCAGCAGCAGCCACATCTTTCCGGAGCATCAGACAATTCAGCTGAGCAACAGGGAAGAACAGATGAAGAGGAACCAAGAGAAAATCATGGGTCTGTGAGAAAGGAAAAGGCTATCAAAACTCTTAATTTCAGATATGTGGTAGCAAGGTTTTGGCCAAGCTTTTGGGTCTGCTTAACTCTGCAAATACTTGAGTCTTGCAATACAGTGGCCTGTGTGGTGGAGTAGTAATTAAAAAAATCTAAAAAACACATCACAAAATTCAGAGGAAACCTTTCTTTTCTTTGTATGGCATCTTAATTGAATAGTTATTACTTTCATATCTTTCTGGTCTTCATTTGTATTTAGTCCTTTGTATTTATCCTCATGACCCTCACAATGGGATTAGATTTCACTTTCTTACAAGGCAAAACCTTAGTTATTTTATTTCCACTAAACAACCATGTGTATTACCAGCTTTAATGACTTCTCTCTGACTTATCTGCATCTTGCTCCTTTACAGCAAGATGCATCAAGCACCTGTGTTAAAATACAGATGCCTCCCTGGAAAGAGGGCAATCTTGCTATTTTCTGAAGAATCTTAACTTGGATGATGTACCAAATTTTACAAATCCAAGAGGAAAAAAGCCTACAGATCAGTTTTACAATTTCAAAAGCTGATTCCTCAACTCTTGCACACCAGTTTCCATATTGGAAACATTCAGCAGTGATACCAAACAAGCACAGAAAACAAATGGGAGAAGAAATGCAGACAGCTAGCAGGGGACCACCTACCAAAATACTGGGAAGAAACAGCACCCAGCAACAATTTCACTACAAAATGGATTGATCTTATAGTTAGCTTCAAAGCAATACATGGAATTGCTTACTTTCAAAGCCTGTCCAATTTTCAATTAAAAATAGAAAAATAACTCCTCTTCACATGCATCATTACTGTTAAGCCTTGTCTATGCCCTGCTGGAGCAGCTTTAGCTCTCTGTCTCACAGCCGCACAGCCCTGACAGCACACGCCCTGCTGGAGCAGCTTTAGCTCTCTGTCTCGCAGCCGCACAGCTCCAACAGCAGCACGCCCTGCTGGAGCAGCTTTAGCTCTCTGTCTCGCAGCCGCACAGCTCCAACAGCAGCACGCCCTGCTGGAGCAGCTTTAGTTCTCTGTCTCGGGCGCCGCTTAACCCGCACAGCACTGGCCTGCCTGATTCGCCCTCGGCAAGGCCGGGGCCGGGCGCGGCGAGCTCGGCAGGGCACGGGGCACTGCTCGGGGCCGCTTCTTTCTTGGGGACGTGGAAGACGAATTTCTTCTTTGGTTGCAGCTGTGGCTGTTTCACGCCCCGTTGTCGCCTCGCTTCCCGTGCCCCCCTCGGTCCCCTTTGCAGGGCTGCGGGAGGAGAGGCTGCGCCCTGGCTTTCGGGGTTGCCAGGGTAGCTTTCAAGCCTGAGAGCAGAGGAGGCACCACCTCCCCCATGAGCGGTTCCCTCTCCGCCTTCTTTGTAAAGGGCCCTGTGCCCCGGGCGCTCCTCTCGGGGCGGCCCCGAGAGCTGTACACACTGGCAATCTCCTCCGCCCTTCCCCCGGGGTGCCGGAGACGGTGGCGGGGACAGTGTGCATGGCTGCCAGGGCCGCCTTCCTCCTCCTTCACTGACCGGAGCCCTGCCTGAGCCGCGCCCCCCCTTTCCCCCTTTGCGGGGCTGCGGGAGGAGGGGCCGCACCCCGGCCGGAGCCCACGCCCAGTGCAGCTGGGATCGATTCTGCCTTCATGGCTGACACAACCAGATCCATCTCTGCTTTCTCTGCTTTTTTATATAACCTATTAAATGTTGGTTCTTTCTTTTTACCCTTTAATACATGTTCTTTTTCTTTATCCCGGTCCAGCTCACATGCTAATACCAAGAAGAGCCAGGCATATTCTAACTCTTCGAAAAATCTATCTCTGCGTATACGAGACATTAAACTTGATATTAATTTTCGATTTAAACTTCCTAGCTTAGTCCAAGTTTCTCCATTATCTAATTCATACACTGGCCAGATTTTTTCCGAAAATCTAATAAGTTTAGGTTTTGAAAGCTTAGACTCCTCTCCAATCAGATTTGCCCAGCTTTTCAATATTAGCCCCAAAGGGCTATCTCTTGGAATACTATTATTATCAAATTCAGAAGAGGATGTGCAACCCATTCTGATATCCTGAAGCATACAGCAAAGCACAAACAGTCGGGATTCAAACCCACGACCCTCTGAGCCACAGCACAAACACTAATGAACTGCAGCACCCTTTGGCTTCATGGCAAGAGCTCTGCAATTCAAACCTGCTCTTTATGAAGGTGGTCCTTCTCACAGATAAAGAGCAGGAGTGTTGTGGTCACACTCTACAAAATTACAAATTACAAATCTCTTAGCACCTAACCCGGATGCTAAACAAACAGAATCCCCTCTTATTCCGTCACTCCCATGTCTCTGTTCCCAGGGTTCTTGGCTCTGATATCTCTGGACCTGCGTTGGGCCCTTCCAGAACTGTCGGCCTCAGTCCAGGGATTTTCCAGATGCCTCCTCTCCTGCCTGGCTCGCCAAAAACTGTTGTCTTTGGGAGCTGGAACAGAGATCACACAGAGTTAGGGGAAATAAAATGGTTATTTATTAAAAGGCCTACAAAGGCCACACCCTAGCTGCACAGTGCCACAGCGTGGCCCCTGCCCTGCCTGAGTGGCTCCAAGATGGAAGTATCAGAGGGCTTGGTCACATGATTTCACATTTTTATAGACTTCAGGTCATTTACATACAGCAGTCCAACATCCAATTAACAGTCTCAAATTGTGAGGTGTCCTCCTCCTCTTCTCCTGGCTGGCCTGCCCTCCTCTTCTCACATTGTTTATACTTTTGGTCTGAAGTCTGAAGAAACTGTCCTTGAGTCCATAGCTGGGATCGAACTATTTTGCCTTTATCAGTCTAAAGCACAACGGAAAGCACACCCAAGCAGAACAGAAAACTTGGGTCTTAAGGCATCATTTGGTGACGAAAGAATGGAAAAGCCTGAGCAGGTTTCCTAAACAACAAACCCCACTGGGGAACCACATGCTCAATACAGGCTGCCTTGAATGATGTCACCTTTCTACAAGGGACAGTGTGACCAGAAATGATCTCTGTAAGCAGAATTCTCTGAGTTTTTCAGCTGAATTCTCTGTCTCCATCCTTTCCCTGAATCTCTGTTGCAGATGGAAGCTGCTGGTGCAATTCTCTGCTTTAACTTCTTTTTTGAGTGCAAATAGATGTTTGCGGGTGTATTAATCTGGATTTGCTCAAAGTTTGCACAAAACTTTTGTATTTCTCATGGAATGACGGGGCCATTTTGACACAACAGGGCCACGTGGATCCAGTGGTCCATTGCGACACTGTGAATCCAAGGAGATCATGGCAACACCGCCAGAACCTCATGAAACCAAGGAGTCCATGGTAACCCAGCAGGGCTGCATGGATCCAATGGTCCATTGTTACCCTGTGCATCCAAGGAGTCCTTTTTGGCACCATGGAAGCTCATGGAATGAGGTAGGCCATGGTGACACTGCAGAACTTCATGAAACCAAGCATCCATTGTGACCCAGCAGGGCATCACTGGAACCAAGGAACCTCTGCTCACCGTATGGAAACTCGTGGAACCAGGGGCTGTTGCAGCTCTGCAGAACCAGCACAGCTCCTGGACCTTGTCCCCTGGCCCCTGGGAAGTTAATGTGATAATTTGGGTGGGCAGGGGGATGTGGGCAGTGGTGTGGCCAGTAGCTTTGGTCAGTGGGGTGTGGAAAGTAGGTGTAGACAGTGGGTGTGGGCAATGGAGTGGCCAGTTGGTGTGGTTACTGGAGGTGGTCGGTGGCATGTGGTCAGTTGGTGTAGCCAGTGGGTGCAGTCAGTGGGCATGGTCATTGGGTTGGTCAGTGGATGTGGTCAATGAGGGTGTGGTAACTTGGTGTGGCCAGTGGGTCTGCTCAGTTATGTGTGGTCAGTCAGGGTATGGTCAGTTGGGTGGTCAGTCAGCTTGCTCTTTTGGGTGGTCAGTGGATTGTGGTCAGAACAAGCAGGCAGTGGGTGTGTTCAGTGGCTGTGGTAATTCGGGGTGGTCACTGGGGGTTGTCAGAAGTTGTGGGCCGTGGCAGTGTTGTCACTGGAGGTGTTGTCAGTGTGTGTGACCAGTGGGTGTGGTCAGTGGGAGAACTCAGTGGGGTGTGGTCAGTGGGGGAATGGTCAGCTGGGTGGTAAGTGGGTGTGATCACAAGGGTGTGGGCATTGGTGTCTTGGCAAAGGGTATGGTCAGTGGTGTCTTGGTGAAGGATGTGGTCAGTGGGTGTGGTCATTGCTGTGGTCAGTGGCTATGGCCAGTGACTAAGGTCAGTAAATATGGTCAGTCGGGTAGTTGGGTGGGGGTGGTCATTTAGGTGGTCAGGAGTTTAGTCATTTGGATGTTGTCAGGGGTGTGGCCAGTGGTGTGGTCCATGGAAGTGGTCAGTGGGTACGGTCAGTGGATGTGGTCATTGTGGAGGTTCAGTGGGGGTATGGACAGTGTTTGTGGTCAGTGGATATGATCAGCATGGTTTTAATTGGGGTGTGGTCAGTGGTTAAGGTCAGTGGGGATATGCTTAGTGGGGGGATGGTCAGTTTGGGAGCCAGTGGGTTGTGATCAGTTCCTACAGTCAGTGAGTGTGGTCAGTGATGGTGGTCAGTGGGTGTGAGAGGTAGAGAGTGGTCACTGAGTGTGGTCAGTGGGTGTTGTTGGTGGATGTGGTCAGAGCGTGTGGGCTGTGGTGGTGGTGAGTAGGAAAAATTTGGTTGGGTGGGGGCAGTGGGTGTGGTCATTAGGGGTATGGTCAGTTGGGTGGTCAGTATGGTCAGGATGTGGTCAGTGCATGTGGCCTTTTGGGGTGGTCATTGGGAAAGTGCTTAGCCAAGGCAAAAGGAGTCTCCCTGTGTGCCCTGATCCCCTCTCCCTGAGCTCCTGAGAGCTCTGCAGCCCCTGCTGCCAGCCCATCTGCCCAGGCCAGCACAATAGCCCCGGCCTTGGGGCTCTGCAGAGCTGCTCCTGCTCCAGGCCCAGGGCCCATCCCAGAGCTGGGGCAGCCACTAAACTGTGCCCATTTCTACTCATTCTGGCTCTGATCAGGATGGATCCTCTGACACTTGGAGTATGCTGATGAATTTTACTGTTCCAGAGGCCTCTTCTTTCTTGAGTTCTTCAGGAATTCAGCGGCAAAGACACGTAAACATTTCTGCAAAACACCCAAACAAGAAACACATCTGGGAATAATTTAAGTTTTCAATTCTTCTGTGGTTAATTAGAAAGATTTCAGATGTGTATTCCAAGTGAATATACTTTATTGGAAACAATGCAGAGAGAACTTTTGTATTGTTGTCTTTTCCTGTTTATAGAAGGATATAAGCAATGCCCAAATAATACTGACCCACAGCAATGTTTAATGCAATATGAATAGATATGAAATTGAAGACCCTTCAGGGCTGACAATCAATAACACTTTGTCCCCACCCCCTTTCAAGCATTTCCCTCATCCAACCCCTCGGACTCCTATGGATCAGGAATGGTGTGGCCAGCAGGAGCAGGGCAGTTATTCTTCCCCTGTAGTCAGCACTGGTTGGGCAGCACCTTGAGTGCTGTGTCCAGTTCTGGGCCCTCCAATTTAGGAAGTAAGTGGAGGGGCTGGAGCATGTCCAGAGAAGGGCAAGAAGTCTGGTGAGGGATTTGGAACACAAGTCTTGTGATGAGTGGTTGAGGGTGCTGGAGTTGTTATCCTGGAGAAGATCTTCAGAGAAGCAAGATAGGTTGGACTCTGTGATCCTCAAGGTCTTTTCCAGCCTTGCTGATTCTGTGATTCTCTGAAACCACCTCTGGTGCAGTTGCAGGATGAGCCCTGGGCCTCCTCTTCACAAGGTCCAGCAGCCCAGGTCCCTCAGCTTCTCCACACAGACCCCAAAGCCCATCCTGTCAGTCCTGCAGAGCCTCTCCAGCCCCTCCTCACTGCCCAGAACAGGGAGCCCCACACCCAGACACAGCAGCTCAGATGTGACCCCCCCGGCCTGTGGTGCCTCTGGCAAGGGAGCAGCAGGAGGCACTGCATGACCCTGCAGACAATTCCTGAATTCACTTGTAGAATGATCTTGATTCTCAAGGGATGTTTGCATGATGCCCACTTAAGAACTGAAATGGGGAGGGGGATCATAGAGGAAAGGGCAAACAGGGATGAACTATTTGTAGGTGAGGGAACAGGGTTGGACAGCAGGAAGAAATTAGTACCAGGAAGAGGAAAGAAAGTAAAGGTGAAGCAAAGGAAATGCTCAGGGCAGTTTGGGGGTGGCTGCCAATAATCCCTGGTTCTGATCAACAACATCTGCAGTGGGACAGCAAACTCACAGCTCATGGGAACAAGCTTTCTAGTTGACTGCAGAAGCCTCGACAAACCTGAGTGGTTTCCCTCCCATCCCCAGCCCTTGTTGCCCCAGGGACTGATGGCATTTGTGCTCACTCAGCTCCATCTCCCCACAGCAGCACCATGGGGGTGCTGATGCCTGCTCTGTGCAGTGCAAACAGGGGCTCCTGAGCCAGTGCTGCAGTGTCTGTGCCTGCAAGGATGCGGCACCTGTGTGAGCTGGGGGAGAGGCCAGGGCTGCAGAGGGGGGATGTTGTTGGCAGGTGCATGAGGACGCTCTGGGACGCTGCCCTGGGCTGTGCAGCGCAGTGGGGATGGATCAGCCCCTGCTCTGCTGCTCCTTGCCTGGGTCTCCCCCTTGCAGGGCCCTTGCAGAGCACCAGCCATGCTGTTTGCCCCCAGCCTGCCCACGGCCAGCCTGGGACTGCTCATGGGGTTTTTCCCTACTCAGCACTGGCCTGGCCAAGTGTTGTGGAGAGAGCCTGGCCAAGGAGCCTGGAGCCCTCAGGCCCTGAGGCGTCAGTGCTGCCCCAGCAGTGCCCATGGCCTGTCCCTGCTGCAGCCCTGGCACTGCCACCCCCAGGGCTGTGCCTGGCCCTGAGAGCACTCAGGCCGTGCAGCAACACGAGGGGCAGGAGGGCAGCGGGGCAGTGGCACGTTTCTTACAGTTTCAATGTTTCCTATTGAGGGACACAACTGTGAAAGTGTCTTCAGGTTCCCGGTTACAGCAGAATACTGTTGGCAATGGTGACAGGAGGGAACAAACAAGGGAAAGGTGTCTCTGATGCTGAGCAAACCTGGATGTGTTTCAGGAATGCAAGGGGCCCAGGCCTGAGCCCCAGCCCCTGGCAAGGCCGATCCTGTCCGTCCCTCATTGCTCAGGGCTCTTCCCGGGGCACTGGGCTCTGGGGATATGCAATGCCAAGGGCAGGACCATGGGGCAGCCCCTGCCAGGCTGCTGAGCAGGGACAGGAGGCAATGAGGCCCCAGCACAGCAAGGCCCACTTGTCCCCTGCTGGCCTCAGGCCCAGGGCCAGCAGCCATGGCCCAAGTGCTGCAGCAGTTGGCTCTGGCAGGGCCTTTCAGCTGCTGCCCATCCCTGTGCCCTCTGCAGCCCAGGCTGTGCTACAGTGTCCATGCCCTGCACCTCTGTCCCTGCAGGCTGTCGTCATCCCCTGGCTGCCCCACCTCGCTGCCCCTTCCTTTGCTGACAGCTCTGCATCCTGCCTGCCTCTGCATGGCTGCACAAAGCATTGGATGACTTTCTTTCTCTTGATGTTTTCTGCTACTTCAAAAGCATCCTCCATCTCTGATACCACCCTTCAATCCACCCCAGGGCTCTCCTCTGCTGTCCTCAGTCTTGACTCCACTGAGCACAGAGCTCCTTTGTCCCTTTACATTGTTCATGTGCTTGAGTTGTCCAGACACCACCTTGGGAGATCTTTGAGCCGTCTCCAATGTGTTGGTAAATGAGAGCATTCAGCTCACAGTCTAAGAAAATCACCAGAGGAGCAAGACCAGCCAGACCTCTCTGTTCTGACTACTTTTGTCTGGGAGCAATCCTTGGCTGATGAAATTTGAGAGTCTAAATGCAAATTTTGGCCCTGGCCCCCAGAATAAAAGGGCATAGTAAGGAAGGAATGGAGCCCCATTCTGTGGTGGTAGATGACACACAGCCTGCAGGAGGCCAAGGCCAGTCAAAGCTGTCTGTCCTGGTAGATTTTTGTTGGAACAACCCCTGTATAGAGGGAACTTTTTAGCGGGATTACCAATTTCAGCCACGGGCACCTGGAAAGAGGAATGGTTCTTTTCTCGAGGAAAGAAAGCACACGGCTCCAGTGCTCCAAGGGCTGGTGAGGAGAAACCCTTGACTTGCCAGGATTAGTCAAACTTGCCAGGTGGCCCCTGGGAGGATCAGAGCAGCCAGATCTGTTCCATGTCCTGTTGGTTCCATGGGGCCCTGCAGGGTCACAATGTTCTCCTTGCTTCTGCGTGTCACAAAGGCCCCTTGCTTCCATGAGGCCCTGCAGGGTCACAATGGCCATTTGGTTCTGTGGCACCCTCAGTGTCACAATGTTCTCCATGATTCCGTGGGGCCTGGCAGTGCCACAATGTTCTCCATGGACCCACGGTGCCCTGCAGGATCACAACAGCCCTTTGGCTGCACAAGGCCCTGTAATGCAGCAATGGCCTCTTGGTTCCACAGAGCCCTGCTGCTTCACACCCACCCCTTTTAGTGTATGACCTTGTTAGAAATTATTAAAAGAACAACTCCTACCACAGCCGATTAATCTGAATTTAAGCAAAAAAAACCCAACTCTGGTAGGAGATTTATTTTCTCTCAACAGTAGGAAGAGTACATGCTATAACTTCTGTAAATTGTGGGAAAGCCCTCCCAGAACAAGCAATAACCATTGCCTAATTCTTGAAAGAATAGCCAATAAAAATGGCTCAAGTAGAAAATTGAATGTCGCCCCTGTCAGATAAAGCTTCCAGGCTCTGAAAAAATGAAACTTCCAGAAGAATTTTTCTATAAAACAAACTAAATTTTATTACTAAACAGTAGAAAATTTCTGAAGGTATTTGCAATAGAGTATACAGTTCTGAAGAAGTGTTCAACTTTATTCCTCCTTATATCAAAACCAGATGTTCTGCAGAGGGAAAGAAAATCCCTACTTGGGAGAGAAAAACATCCACAGGATCCATAAAAACCCCATAGGTATGGAAGTGGTGTTTGACAGCAAAGGTAAAGCAGCTGTGCACATCCACTGAGAATTCCCCAAGCACTTTGATAGATAATTTCATTGGAAAGGGATTTTTCTATTCCAGACACTCTTCAAAAGGCACAAGTGCCATGCTGGCCGAGCTGTGGCCCTGCAGCCAGGCACAAGTGGCAGAGGTCTCTGTCCTCAGGTGCCTCTCAGCCCCTCTCCACCAGGAAAGAGCTCCTGGATCCGGCCTCCCGACAGGAAACAGTTCCAGGCAGCAGATGCTGGCTGGGACAAAGCCCATTCCCTGCCAGGAATAACTCTGAAACACTTCAAACAATAACATTCTTACTTTTTTGAGCACTGCCCAAAAAAAAAATAAGTACAAAGAGGCCTGGAAATGCTGGTGTGTTTATAGCACAGAGTAAGCTACAACACAACCAAACCAACCAGTCACCAAAGTCTCCTCCTCACAAAAAGGAGTTGTATAGTTTTGGAAGCAAAAGCAAAATTAAGGGTAATAATAGGGTAAAAGAGCTTAATTTAAAAATCCACATAGAGAAAATTATTTTCTCAGCTGTTTTATAAAGGAATAATAAGAGGAAAATAACAAGAACAGGAGCACAATAAATGAGGAATCTAAGACTGGCTGAAAGTCTGTTTCATAGATTAGTGGTAAATATTTTGTTTGCTTGATTTCTCCCTTGATTTAAAAGCAGAAACATGCCACTGTTCATTTTTCTGGCATTTCTGTTCATTTTGTTTTCTTTTACTTTTGGACACAGATAAGATCTTTGTTGCCAAGCCCATAAATCACAAATGACTACATGAATGCCTTCGGGGTCTCCTGTTGTCCAAAGGCACTCCAAGCATCTCCTCTGTAGGGACACAGGCAGGAAAGGTGGAAGGGAGGTTACAAGAGAAGGAATCAGGAATACACCCCAAACCTGCCTGCAACAGCTTCCCCCCCAAAGAGCAGCACAAAACACACAAAATACCACAGCTAAAATATCAGAAATAATTGTCATCAGTTCTAAAGGCCAGTTGAGGCAAATTAGTTTGATGTCCATATTAAAATCATCAGTTAAGCTCAGGATCTGCAGAATGCAGTGAAATTAATGTAGAATATTTCAGAATGGCAAAGCCTCCCAAGTTTCACTGGCATTGTGAGATCAGAGTCCGAATTTCACAGATGTCTTCAAGGAGGAAGTGTTTAAGCCAACACTTCCATGGAGACCATGGAATGTAGAACGTAGAACATAGAACGTAGAACGTAGAATGTAGAATGTAGAATGCACACTCTCCACTGCTGGGGGAATTCAGGACTGAAATTCTGGGGCTTCCTGCAGTAGTAACTCGGCCACTGCACCCAGAACTGGCTTTTCTTTATCAGAAAATTATTACTGTGCAGCAATTCATCTTGTGCACTAAGCAACACTCACTACACAGAATTTACATTAAAAATTAAATAACTATACTGTACATTATTATTGTTATTTTTATTATTGGGTATAACAGATTTTTAGGTAATTTCTCAAAACAATTCATGGAATTCGGATATTCACTGCCATTCACAGGTGACTCCTTTCTCTGGACACCATTAATAATTCAACTTGAGCTTATTGTCAGCTGCTTCTCATGGAGCTCTGTCAAAAATCTGCTGCACAATGCAATGAGGGTGTTTTTTTCAACACACACCATTATTTCCAAACACACTTTCCACTAGTCCAGGCTGTGGTGACTATGTAATAAGGTGTATTTTTCAAAGAATCAAATACAGAGTCTGTAAACAGAAAGTCATAAATAGAAGCAGCAGCACAGGTGATCATTGACTTCTGATATCACAGAAATAATCACTCTTTCCCACAAAAAAAAAAAAAAAAAAAAAAAAAAAAAAAAAAAAAAAAAAAAAAAGTAATGCTTACAACAACAAAAGGCTACAAGTTAAAGTTCATTCTCACCGTTCAAATAAAGTAATTAAAAAGATGTACAGGGGGTTCAAGAGTACTTGAATATCTTTCTAGCCCTGACTATTCCTGACCCAGCCAGCACCAGTGCCTGAAATTCCCCAAAGCACTGGAGTTTATCCTTAGCTTCACCTCAGCCTCCTCTCCATAGCACTGAGCACAACTACTGTGAGACCAGCAAATTTGATTTAACAGCACCGGCTGACCTGTAATGCCATTAATAACAACAGTCAGTCTAATAAAACACTTAATGCCTCCAAACTCCCACATTTTGAGCCCATAAAGGCAGGAGAAAGGCAGATAATTAAGCAGCTTTCCTATAAAACCCAGCCCCATCTGGCTGCAGCTCTTTTTCCCAACTGCAGAATCATCAAGCACAAGACTCGACTTTTCATAAGAATAAAGGGATTGGAAAACTGGTTTTGTTGCCCGTGAGCCTTGCAAAAAGGCACTGCCATCCATATGATACCTGTGCTGGATTCCAGCTCAGCCTGAGCTACAGGTGTGCAATATCCCGAGCTGCAGGAGGGGCAGCTTACAGGGGGGCAGTTATTACTTTTTTGGGGCTTATCAGAAACCATTCATAAAGGAGGAATTTTTGCTTCTTATGTTTCCCAAATCCCTGCCTGCATTATTTGATCACAAACAAATCCAACAAAACCTACTCACAGTATGTTTTTAACAGCTCATTTTAGCCTGATTTGCATTTTAAAGCATCCACCTACACATGACCATCTCTGCTAACTCTGAAACATGATCCAACTGTTTCCATCAAGTCTATGCCTGTTCAAACTCTTCTTTTCAATTTTAACACTGCACAACACTTAAAAATTCCAAGTTAATTATATCACAGTGTTTGTTCCAGGTGAGCCACTCCAATTTCTTCAACAGGCAAGAGGGAAAGAGCTTGAGAATTTCAAACTGAGAATAGGTTTAAATGGGGTGTTGGGAAGGAATTGTCCCCTGTGAGGGTGGGAAGGCTCTGGTATAGGATGCCCAGAGAAGCTGTGGCTGCCCCTGGATCCCTGGAAGGGTCCAAGGCCAGGTTGGATGGGGCTTGGAGAAACCTGGGATAGTGGAAGGTGACCTTTGCAAGAATATATTGAAAAGTGATTAGGCATTAGAAGCATGAAGCATTCCAGTTTTGGAAGTTAAGAGTGGGTCAAATCCAAGTTATACTTTTGCATTTGTTTCCCAAATGTGAGTGATGCAAAGTAGAAATAATGCAATAATTGAGTACATGGCCTGTCCTGCAAACTTAGAGTGAAAGTAACACTGTGCTCATCTTCACCTCCAGGATTTTTTTTTTCAGCAAAATAACAGCAGCAGAATTTCAAGTTTCGGGAAATGATGAGAGGGATCTCAGTACCTATAGACACTGCTCTCAGGGACAGGAAAGCAACTGACCATGCTTAAGAAATGCTTATCAGACAACATGAATTGCAATAAATATAAGGACACAGCTCCCAGGGGACAGTATTGCCAAGGCTGCACTAGAAGGTTTATTCCATGTAACTCCAAGGGCAGTTTGCCTAACGAATCCTAGCCAGCATCAATCTATAAAAAGCTTTATAAAGTGTGATTTTAAACTGGAATTGTCCCTCCAGGAGCAGCACTCAGTGGACCAGCACTGGCCCAGCCTCAGGCTCTGGGCACAATGAGCATAGGGAAGGTGCTGCTGGACAAACCTTCCCATAAATGCCACTCAGCATCTTCAAAGTGTTCAAGGGCTTGCAAATTCCTGAGAAATGCACTAGAGGAAGACATGCAATTATTTCCCATTTTCACAATCTGAGCAGATTTCAGCTGAGAAAATAAAAAATACAAAGATTATATCTGTGGTTATTTTTATCTCAGATGTTAGGAATGAAGAAAGCTTACAAATATTCTGGCTTCCAAAAATACAAAACAAAACACCAAAACCAACCCCAAAACAAGCTACAAATCTGTTTTATTAACACCATTTATGCTTTCTGCCCAGGCAGAAAGGGATCTGGGGGACACTGATGGACACCAGCTGGACATGAGCCAGCAGTGTGCCCAGGTGCCTAAGAAGGCCAATGGCTCCTGGCCTGGATCAGGAATAGTGTGGCCAGCAGGAGCAGGGAGCTCATTCTTCCCCTGTACTCAGCACTGGTGAGGCTGCACCTTGAGTGCTGTGTCCAATTCTGGCCCCTCAGTTTAGGGAGGACACTGAGATGCTTCAGTGCATCCAGAGGAGGCAACAAGGCTGGTGAGGGGCTTGGGCCACAAACTCTGTGAGGAATGGCTGAGGGAGCTGGGGTTGTTTAGTATGGAAAATAGGAGACTCAGGGGTGACCTTATCACTCTCTACAACTCCCTGAAAGGCAGCTGCAGTCAGGTGGGGTTGGTCTCTTTCACTAGGCAGCAACCAACAGAACAAGAGGACACAGTCTTAAGATGCGTCAAGGGAAAATTAGTTTGGATATTAGGAGAAAGTTTTTCACGGAAAGAGTGATAAAGTACTGGGATGGTCAGCCCAGGGAAGTGGTGGAGTCACCATCCCTGGATGTGTTTTAAAAAAGACTGGATATGGCACTTGGTGCCATGGTCTAGTTGAGGTGTTAAGACATGGGCTGGACTTGATGATCTTGAAGGTCTCTTCCAATCTAGCCATTCTATAAATTCTATATTCCATGCAACTGCCAACGGGCTCAGCTGCTGAAGGGGCACCGGGTGTGGCTGTTGGTGACACTTGGCAACGTGGAACCCAGAGACCTTTGTGACATGGGAGAGCCCAACGCTGGCTGAGGGGTATATAAGGGGTGCAGAGGCCTGGGGTGCCCAGTCCCGTGAGAGCCGTTCTTACAGAAGGAAGCAGCTCCCGGGACCTGTTGGCGCTAGAGGCCTTCAACGATGGAGGACGGCAAAGCCAAGCCCAGCTCCTCCTCGCCAGCCAGCCCCCTGCCCAGCTGGGGCCGAGCCCAGGCCCACGGTGGGCCCATGGTGAGAGCAGTGGGTGCCTCAGTCTGGGCCCAGCCAGACACTGAGGAGAAGGGGCCCTGTCTCATCACAGAAGAAAAGAAACCTGACATGGATGTCAAGCCTTCCCTGTGGACAGAAGTTCAGGCCCAAGAGCTTCACCCACAGGAAGAGTCTACAGGACGTGAATCGCACCAAGTGGTACAAGCAGCAGCAGGCAAGGAAGCATCCCCATGCGGAGCCGGGAGCTTGTCCCTGCGGATGGTGGCCCTGCGGGTGCAGTGCGGAGATACGGAACCGGGAGAGCCCCCCCGAGTGGAAAAGGAGTACCATGACCCAGAGCTGCCCCAGTACATGGGGGAATACTACACTGAGATGGACCCATTCCAAGAGTGCCAAGGTGATATACCAGAGCTGTCTGATGGAGAGACCAGCGTCTGGGGCTCCAGCAGTGAGGAGCTGTATGCTTCCATGGAGGAAGTCAACAGTGACAACAGCAGCAATGACTTCACATATGTCACCTGTGACTCAAAGCTGAGCATCACCAGCTTCATCTCCAGCTTCAGGGCTACTCCTGTGTCGCAGGAGGAGGATGACCTGGATGAACTCAGCATCTATGACTGGGACGAACTCAGCATCAATGACTGGGAGGAATTCAACATCCTTGAGGATGAACTCCGCATCCTGGAGCAGCAGGAAGATGGCAGCAGTGCCCGAGGCCTGGCACCCCTTGCTGAAGACGAGCTGTGTGAGCCTGTCCCTCAGGAGACCTTGCTCGAGGAGCAGGAGCCAGAGTCCCTCCCTGCCTCTGTCCCTTCAGCTGCCCAGGCCCCCCAGCAGCAGCTGGCTGCCCCCAGCACACGGCCTGGCCCCTTCAGACGGGCGCTGCGGGCGCTGCGGGCCCTGGGGACACTGCTGTGCTGCTCCTGCCGCAGCTCACAGCCACACCACGAGAGTCTGTGCCAGCGCCACACCCACCTGCACACGGCAGCTGGGCCCACCGAGACACACTGCAAACACAAATGCAACTGGAGCCTAAGAAATAGCAGCAGTTAAAAAAATAGGAAAAATAGGAATAAGAGAATACAAATAAGAGAATAGGAATAGGAAGAAGAAGATGATAAGAAGAAATAGTAGTAGTGTTAAGTGAAAAAATAGTTATTAATATAAGAATATAAAATAGGATAAGAATGACAGCAAGCATAACAAGTTAATAAGATTAATCAGAAGAATAGAATTAGAAGAGTAAGAATAGGATAAAGAAGAAATAGAAGAAATAAGAATAAAAATTAAAATAGGAATAAGAAGAATAAGAGTAAGAGTAAGAAGAAATAGTAGTAGTAGCAATTAAGAAGAAGGAAAAGAAGAAGGGAAAAAAGAAGACTTGGAGGATGATGAAGAAAGTATTCACCCTTCAAGGCCAAGCTCTGAAGAGGTCAAGACCCAAGTGGAGAAAGATCTGACATTTCAGTGCCAGCCTCCAGAACTTCATCCAGGATACATCCTCTGCAGGACGAAGTAGGAAAACAGCTGAAGCTCCAGCAGATCCTTAATAAACTTTTGCCTTCTGAGTATCAGTAATAGAACTTTGTTATATCAGTGTCTTGATTTTTTATTAATCTAGTTATTATCTGTTAATTTCTTTTCTCAAAAGCTGATATTGCACATAAAAAGTGAGCTGTGGAAAAACCCAATGTTTCAAGTGATTAACACAAACTCAGCTTCATGGACATGCTCAAGTGATCTAAAATTGCTACACACAACTCTGATGGCTCGAGAAAATCAGTGTAGCTAAACCCACATATGGCCAGGATAAAAAAGAAAAAGAGAAGAAAAAAGCAGTAAAAGCCAAATCCCAGCACTACAATACAAGGATTCAAACCCTCACACAGCTCATTATGTATCCAAATAAGGCTGGCATGGCCTTGGCCAGGGAATCTGTTCCATATGTTTGTGCGTACCCTCCTCTCTCTCCTAAAGAGATCTTAGTAAATGGAACAATTCCTGTTTGCAAGGTGAGCCTTTGGAAAGGTGTGGTGACCATACCTTGTGCTCACCTGTAGTTTCCTTCGACAAAACCCCCAGACTTCAGGACATTTCATTTACAATTCTGAGCTGAAGATGACATTGCTTGGTCTGAGCTAACACAGGGAGCCCCTGGAGACACTGCAGCCATAATTTTTTCTGCACCTTTTTTCTGTAATAGCTGGAATGCAGTAACACTGAGAATAATCAGTGAAAAGCAGGTATAAATAACAATTCAATAAATACAGTCTCATAAAAACAGCCATGTAACATTTCCCTGATCATTTCAGCAACACCCTTCACATCCAGGGCAGCCTTGAAAGTCAATTCCCAACAAGTGTGTTGATGTCAAGGAGCAGTTCATTGTGTCAATGGTTTTATCTCTTGGATGAGATTCAGACCTCACAGTTCACAGCATCAGCGACCCTCAGATCTGTGTTTTCCCAGAGGAGAGGCACCCAAAATGCAGCTCCTGCTCTCCTGTCTCACAGGGGCGGTTCTGCAGCCACACAGGGCAGGGCAGGGCAGGAATAAAGCTCTGAGCTATACTTTTATGCAACAAATACATTTTTTAAACGGATGTGGCTTCAGAGCATTTTTTTCCCTCTTTCCTTCTTATATGTCTTAAATGCATCTATTTCTGTCAGTGCTGAGGACACCTGCAAACCACAGTTAGTGCTTCCCACTCACCACTGCTATCAGGTACCTCTTATAGTGAGGGAATCCCTTTAAACCATTTCCATTAATTCTTAAAAAAAAAATTGATAGATTTAACATGAGAATTACATAATTACAAAACAAAAAGCTGTTATTCAGAAAGATTGTTTTAATTCATTTTTTTCCAGAGTGCCTTACACCATCCACAAGGCCTTATTGCAAATGTTATTAAAACATAAGTTACAACATAATTTTTCCCATGTTAAGCAGCAAGTTCTCCTACAGTTTTCCCTTACACAGCACATCTGGATTAATACCTGTGAGATGCAACAAGGGGAGTCTGTAACACTCAACAGATTCAGAGGTTTAATCATTTGCCAGAAGCCACCAAGTAGCAGATAAATATTGAAAACTGAGAGCAATTATGACAAAAACTGTGCTTACACAACCGAGGTTACTAAAAATGCAAATAATGACAATGCAATTTTGGATTTGGCTCACTCCAGAGAGTGCCAATTCCTCCCTGGAAAACATGACAGAGGATGTGGAACCTCCCTCCACGGAGCAGGATCCACACTGCTTAAGTGAAGTACAGAATGGCAGCAATTCAGTGAGTTTGGATTAAACAAAGACCATTTATGCACAAAAAGAAATCCCAGTGTCCCCATGCCAGAATCTCTGAGCACCCCCTGACTCTCCAGTAACTCCCCAGTTCAGGCTAGACACTAAAATTCTGTGTTTACAAACCAAAACAGGTCTTGTCATAGGATCTACAGACGTCACAAGCTGAATAATTTAAAATGTTGTTTTCCCTTCACACAAATAAAGCCCATGAGGTGACTCAACACCACACTATATCACTCATGCTGATCTTCCACTCAGCCTTTTTCTAGAGACAGTATTTCTTTGTTTGAACAAATAAACATATTCTCAAAGTATAGTCAAATATTTTTACAGCTGGCAAGGTTCTTCCCTCATTTGAAATGAGAGTTGAAGAGGAAAACCAATTAAGCAAGTGGTTAAAAAAAAGAAAAAAGCATCAGTTGTTCCACGAATTGGGGCACCAATAACCATCAGATCCTAACACAGAGTAAATTAACCTACACAAATCTCTAAAAGCCATTTGTGTTTAAGCATTATGTGCTCAAGTTTCTGAAATAACATAAATTTAGCTTTGGGCTGTATCGCCTCTGCCTCATGGGAAAACCTGCTAATTCTAATTAAGGCAAACAAAAACCAGTCACCAGAGCTGGTGTTCTCACTCTAGCCCAGCCTCCCCAGGGCTGGAAAATAAAGACCAATCCAAGTGGAACACTGGAGCTGGGAAGGGATGGACTGTGCAGGACTCTCCCTCAGAAGGAAAGCAAAGAGGGAACAATGGCCAGACAAAATACACATTTAACAAACAAAAATTCAAAGCAATAAGATGACTTGGCAGATTCTTTCTAAAGAAGCTTACAGGGTATGGTAGAATTTATTGAAGGAAGAAAGTGCTCAGAGGGGAAAGAGTGCCAGCACATTCCCTGAGACCACAGCAGCAGCACAGAGCAGGAGCTGATATTTACTGCTCTCCCCCACCACCCCCAGATGAAAACAGCACCTTTGGGTGATGTACAAGGACAGCGGCTGCAGAAAAGGATGCAGAATTCCTCACATGCCAGGATATCCACTGTGAGATCTGCATGGACTGGAAAACCAACTAATGGAACAGTATTTTATGGTGAGAGGTAAATATTGCTGCTGCCCTAGGAACTTCTTTTCATTTGAGAAGTGTCAAGAAAGCCCAAGAGTGTTGAAACTCGCACAGACCCTGGGGGAGGCATCGGGGTATTTATTGTTGCAGCCTCTCCCTGTAAATAACCCCCTGCCAGGCTCAACTTGAGAAAAATTCTCCAGTAATATCCAACCATCTGCTTCTTTTTGGCTGGGATGAGGGAACACCCATCAGTCCACTCCAGCACTGGAAATACTTCAAGCAGTGCCTACAGGGGAGACCCTTTGGCCCTGGACTCTCTCTGGCACTTCCTGCTGCAAGGACATTGCTGGTCAGTCAGCTTGACCTCAGTACCTGGTAAGGTAATGGAACAGTTTATACTGATGCCACCACACAGCACTTACAGGATGGCCAGGGTATCACACCCAACCAGCACGGGTTTAGGAGGGGTAGGTTGTACTTGACCAACCTGGTCTCCTTGTATGACCAAGTGACCCGCCTGATGGATGCAGGAAAGGCTGTGGATGTTGTGTACCAGGACTCCAGCAAGGCCTTTGACACAATCTCCCACAGCATTCCCAGGAAAAGCTGCAGCCTGTGGCTTGGACAGGAGCACTCTGTGCTAGGTTGAGAACTGGCTGGACAGCCAGGCCCAGAGAATGCTGGTGAATGGTGCTGCATCCAGCTGGGAATCAGTCACCAGTGGTGTCCCCCCGGGGTCTGTGCTGGCATCTGTTCTGTTCAATGTTTTCATTGATGACATGCATTTGTGTATTGAGTCTTTCATTAGTAAATTTGCAGACAACACTAAGATGAAAGCATATGTGAATCTGCTGGAAGGTAGAAGGGCTCTGCAGAGAGACCTGGACCAGCTGGATGGATGGGCAGAGTTCAGTGGGATGAAGTTTAATGAGTCCAAGTGTCAAGTCCTGCATTTTGGCCACAATAACCCCCTGCAGCATTACAGGCTGGGTATGGTGTGGCTGCACAGTGCCCAGGCAGAAAGGGATCTGGGGGCACTGATGGACACCAGCTGGACATGAGCCAGCAGTGTGCCCAGGTGCCTAAGAAGGCCAATGGCTCCTGGCCTGGATCAGGAATAGTGTGGCCAGCAGGAGCAGGGAGCTCATTCTTCCCCTGTACTCAGCACTGGTGAGGCTGCACCTTGAGTGCTGTGTCCAGTTCTGGCCCCTCAGTTTAGGGAGGACACTGAGATGCTTCAGTGCATCCAGAGGAGGCAACAAGGCTGGTGAGGGGCTTGGACCACAAACCCTGTGAGGAATGGCTGAGGGAGCTGGGGTTGTTTAGTATGGAAAATAGGAGACTCAGGGGTGACCTTATCACTCTCTACAACTCCCTGAAAGGCGGCTGCAGTCAGGTGGGGTTGGTCTCTTTCACTGGGCAGCAACCAACAGAACAAGAGGATACAGTCTTAAGATGAGTCAGGGGAAAATTAGTTTGGATATTAGGAGAAAGTTTTTCACGGAAAGAGTGATAAAGTACTGGGATGGTCAGCCCAGGGAAGTGGTGGAGTCACCATCCCTGGATGTGTTTTAAAAAAGACTGGATATGGCACTTGGTTTCCATGGTCTAGTTGAGGTGTTAGGACATGGGCTGGACTTGATGATCTTGAAGGTTTCTTCCAATCTAGCCATTCTATAAATTCTATATTCCATGCAACTGCCAACGGGCTCAGCTGCTGAAAGGGCACCGGGTGTGGCCCTTGGTGACACTTGGCAACGTGGAACCCAGAGACCTTTGTGACATGGGAGAGCCCAACGCTGGCTGAGGGGTATATAAGGGGTGCAGAGGCCTGGGGTGCCCAGTCCCGTGAGAGCCGTTCTTACAGAAGGAAGCAGCTCCCGGGACCTGTTGGCGCTAGAGGCCTTCAACGATGGAGGACGGCAAAGCCAAGCCCAGCTCCTCCTCGCCAGCCAGCCCCCTGCCCAGCTGGGGCCGAGCCCAGGCCCACGGTGGGCCCATGGTGAGAGCAGTGGGTGCCTCAGTCTGGGCCCAGCCAGACACTGAGGAGAAGGGGCCCTGTCTCATCACAGAAGAAAAGAAACCTGACATGGATGTCAAGGCTTCCCTGTGGACAGAAGTTCAGGCCCAAGAGCTTCACCCACAGGAAGAGTCTACAGGACGTGAATCGCACCAAGTGGTACAAGCAGCAGCAGGCAAGGAAGCATCCCCATGCGGAGCCGGGAGCTTGTCCCTGCGGATGGTGGCCCTGCGGGTGCAGCGCAGAGATACGGAACCGGGAGAGCTGCCCCGAGCGGAAAAGGAGTTCCATGACCCAGAGCTGCCCCAGTACATGGGGGAATACTACACTGAGATGGACCCATTCCAGGAGTGCCAAGGTGATATACCAGAGCTGTCTGATGGAGAGACCAGCGTCTGGGGCTCCAGCAGTGAGGAGCTGTATGCTTCCATGGAGGAAGTCAACAGTGACAACAGCAGCGATGACTTCACATATGTCACCTGTGACTCAAAGCTGAGCATCACCAGCTTCATCTCCAGCTTCGGGGCTACTCCTGTGTCGCAGGAGGAGGATGACCTGGATGAACTCAGCATCAATGACTGGGACGAAACCAGCATCAATGACTGGGACGAACTCAACATCCTTGAGGACGAACTCCGCATCCTTGAGCAGCAGGAAGAAGGCGGCAGTGCCCGAGGCCTGGCACCCCTTGCAGAAGACGAGCTGTGTGAGCCTGCCCCTCAGGAGACCTTGCTTGAGGAGCAGGAACCAGAGTCCCTCCCTGCCTCTGTCCCTTCAGCTGCCCAGGCCCCCCAGCAGCAGCTGGCTGCCCCCAGCACACGGCCTGGCCCCTTCAGACGGGCGCTGCGGGCCCTGGGGACACTGCTGTGCTGCTCCTGCCGCAGCTCACAGCCACACCACGAGAGTCTGTGCCAGCGCCACACCCACCTGCACACGGCAGCTGGGCCCACGGAGACACACTGCAAACACAAATGCAACTGGAGCTTAGGAAATAGCAGTCGTTAAAAAATAGGAAAAATGGGAATAAGAGAATACAAATAAGAGAATAGGAATAGGAATAAGAAGATGATAAGAAGAAATAGTATTAGTGTTAAGTGAAAAAATAATTATTAATATAAGAATAGAAAATAGGATAAGAATGACAGCAAGCATAACAAGTTAATAAGATTAATCAGAAGAATAGAATTAGAAGAGTAAGAATAGGATAAAGAAGAAATAGAAGAAATAAGAATAAAAATTAAAATAGGAATAAGAAGAATAAGAGTAAGAGTAAGAAGAAATAGTAGTAGTAGCAATTAAGAAGAAGGAAAAGAAGAAGGGAAAAAAGAAGACTTGGAGGATGATGAAGAAAGTATTTGCCCTTCAAGGCCAAGCTCTGAAGAGGTCAAGACCCAAGTGGAGAAAGATCTGACATTTCAGTGCCAGCCTCCAGAACTTCATCCAGGATACATCCTCTGCAGGACGAAGTAGGAAAACAGCTGAAGCTCCAACAGATCCTTAATAAACTTTTAATAATTTTTTTCTTAATAATATTTTTATTAATCTAGTTATTATCTATTAATTTCTTTTCTCAAAAGCTGATAGTGCACATAAAAAGTGAGCTGTGGAAACCTGAAGCAAGCTGGGCAATTAGGGCTGAACTGCTCCCTCCATCTGCTTCACAGAGAATTTTTATTTGACCCCAGGAATGCTGGTTACTCAAGCAGACTAAACAACTTTGATTCATTTCAGCATGTGAGGACTGGGGTGTGCAGCTCCAGGCCAGGCTGGCAGGGTTGAACAGGAATTCCTGAACAGCACTGGAGTCATGGTCCCCTCAGCATCCCCTGTTCCACCCAGCCCAGCCTGCCAGGAATCAGGCTCAGCAGTAAAAGCATGAATTCTAAATACCTCAGGATTACTGCACCACATGGAATGATCAAGCTCTGTGATTCCAGAGTCCCATTTCAGGTTCTCATCTGGGCTAAAGGCTGTATTTTGGGTTAGGAACAGGCTGGCTGAGCCAGCCCCAGCTCTCTTTGATAGTTATCAGCACCTGGCTGCTCTTGGGGTCCACAGGAGTGCAGAGCCACATATAAACCCTGCACCAATCTGTTTGCCTAGAGACAAAACTTATTTTCTTCTGCACACCAAATTTCCTTTCATGCCACCTGGTTTAGATAAGCTGCTCAAGTTTTGCCTGGTTGGATTTGAACAGCTGCTCCCTGAAGATGAAGGGACAAGACCAGGAATAGTTAATAACTTTCTTAACTAGAAACACTGTTGAATCATTCATTTCCCTCCCCACAGATTGCACAAAGCCTCCTCAGTGTTTGAGTCTAACCAACCTTTTAACTGGAAATTGCAACCCTCGGCAGGATTTTCCTGTCCTGGCACCAGTTTCTCTCAGAAGTGTCCCCCTGGCTTCCAGCCAGAGCATCTATAAATGGCATTTATTAAAGCCAAATTTTGAGATAGGGGAAGGTATGGGTGGAAAATTCAAGACAACAACTGAATTCTGAGTAGGTTTATACCTACAAAGCACCAGGGTCATCTCTGTTCCCTAATAATAATTCACATTATTTCCTATCCTGCCTTTGATTTTGACACTCATTCTCTATACCAAAAAAACCTGTTCTCTGTTGGCTTTTATAGCTGCAACTGTTCTGGTGTCTTTGCAGCTCTGCAAAGCCTTCAGTCTCAGACAGGACACCTAATTTCTGAAATTCCACCCCATGTACTCATATACACCCCAGCCCTTCTCCACAGAGCTGATTCCCAAAGGTTGCCCCAGCCTCTGCTGGTGCTGGTCTTGTTCCTCCTCAGGTGCAGGACCTGCATTTGCCTTTGTGGGATTTCCAAAGGTTCCTCTCTGCCCATCTCTCTCCCACCTATCTAGGCCCTCTGAAGAGCTGCACAGCCCTCAGGGAATCAGCCACTCCTCCAAACCTTTTATCACCAGTGAACTCCCTGAGGAGCCATCAACCTCCCAGGCTCTGCCTGTCCTGCTCCAGCTCCCATCATCTCTCCTATGTTTGTAACCATTTCAGTTGCTCCGTCTTTCCTTACAGAGCAAGAAAATAAGAAAAAAATCCAGGTGGATTAATGCCAAATTATGCTGGCATTTTACAGAGAGCATGAAAGACAACAAAACTGACGATTTTCTAAAGCAAATGCACTATTACAGTCACAGTAACACCTATCAAGGAAAAATCTGTTCCCTAAAATAAGGAATAAATTTTAATATAAAATCCCATCAGCTCAAGGTGGTACCAATTAATCAAAACAATTCACTTGCAGATTCTTCACAGTCACTGTTTTTTAAATGGTAATTCTTTCCTTACTTGCTATTCCAGTGTTGGCACAAAGGAGGTTTAAGCTGATTTTCATCCAGTCTTAAAAAACAAACCATAACTGTAGTTTAAAATAGTTGGGATTGTTTACTCCTCTCAGTTCTACATGCCAATTCAAATACTGAAAAAATGATAAAAAAACAGCACTACTGCCAAAATGAACACCTGAGAAATGCCAAAGTCACAATGCACAGTACAGAGGAATACTAAAATCTCTGATTTTTAATACACTATGAGTAGTGTACAATTAGCAAACTCCAAGAATGTTCTGGATTCACATGCCCGCGCACACCCCAAGTGAGCACCTTAATAAAATTAATCACTCATTAACTATGAACAGTCCTGGGTATTTTTATAAAGATGTTGAGTTGCTAATTGAATTTGAAGCACAACAGATGCTTAGTACTCAAACCAAATGCTGCTTTTCCTATATATTAAATATATATATTTGTGTGGATTCATAAAAACACTCCACATCTACTAAAGTAATTTAAAAATATCAGCCAAATGATTTCTGCTTCTCCATAGCTTACAAATTCAAGTCATGAGCCAAAAACCTCAGCAATTCCAGAGAGGAACCACTGCAATGATGCCACAGTAAGCACCAATTCTGATTAAAACACCTGAATTTATGAAGAATTTTTTTTTTTAAGTTGAAAAATACTTTTGGGTATGGCTTCTGCACAAAAATTCTTTTCCATGAGAGTCTGCCAACTACTACAGAGCTACTCAGGGTTTAAAGTGTTACTCCAGGTTGTGCCTGGGCCAGCAGGGCAGAGGTCAGAGCTCTGCAGTAAATTCCTGCCATCAAGCAGCCGGCAGATAAGGGTTGGGAAAAGAAAAAAGAAAACAAACACAACAAACCCCAAAGCCACACTGGCCACATCTCCTACAGTCAGAGACCTTGTAAAATGTCACCTTTGTCTCTCCTGATGCCAAACTCCTGACGAGAGGTTCAGAACAAGGCACAGGGGGTAGGGAAAGAAGAATTTAACAAACCTAAACCACAAAGCTCCTCTTGGACTTTGTTTTTCAAGTGTTTTGCAATTTTGCTCTCAGAAAGTCATGCAAGTTTTATGAAACTTGCATGGAATTTAAATCAAGATTCATGCTGTAATTTTTAGCTCTCTGCCTGAACACTGGTACCTGCACTTGTGTGCCCACACTAAAATAGCTCATTTCTGTCAAACTCTGCTCTACAATGCCAGGAACAGGAATAAGGCACATCCATGTGCATCTGGCAATGGCACAATGCACAGACCCACCTGGGGATGCTGCTGCCAGCCCTTGTGCTCTGCAAAACTCTTCTACCCACTTCAGGCTTCAATATTAAACACGAAGCAAAAGAAAATGTTATAGATAATGCAAAGGCCATCTCTAGCAATTCTCTGTTGCAGCCCCTTAGGAATGAGACTCAGACACCAAGATCTTTTTGCTGCAAATGAGTCCACTTTATTGTCTTAACTACCTCTTTTTATACATTAGTGTATAAGGGATACCTTTTCTAACATGCAGTCTGATTGGTTACAATGTTTTCCTTTCTATAAAAGCTACTTGTTAATAGGTACATCTAGGATAACATAAATCAGATAAAGCTATTGCAAAATCATCTCTTTGAAGTAGTTCTACTATAGTCAAAACAGGATCTTGTCTCTCCAGATGTGCTTTCCTAAATCCTTGAGCAGTCACTGTAAATGTTTTATGACTTTGTTTTCCTTCTCTGAACAGTCACAAGGACACCATGACCTATGTTTCGCCTTTTCATTGTCCCAGTGCCTTGCGATACACTGGGGTGAGTGTCAGAGCTGCAGCTAGGCTCCCAACAGTTTTTTTGGGTTTTTTTAACAAAAAGACTAATATTTAACTAACTGCACAACTCCAGCCTTTTTTTTTTACCTTTTGAAATCCCCACTTCCCATGGGCAAAGAGCAAAAGTAAGAATCCACCCTCATTGTTAACCTACCCCATGTACTCAGATGTTTTCTGCTTCCTCCGCCTCTTCATTCCATGCAGGAATATGGTTGTATTTGGTTCTTTGGAAAGGCCATATTTCAGCTTCAGCACCCTGAGGTTTCAGTGAACATCAGGAACTTCACATTTCCAAAGCTGCCTTCCCCTTATTTTCCTGGCTGATCACTGACACCCCAAGTCATGGATCACATCTGGGAATTACCACGTGGACACATTGCCAGGTATCCAAAGCACTTGTACTACAGATTGCAGTCAAATCCCAGGATAAGTAAGTGCAGGTGTATAATGAAGCCCACTTAAAATGAAACTGGTCTCAGGCTTGGGGTATAAGAATTCTGTAGTAAGATTTAGGACCTTTAACAGGAACTTCATTAAAAGAAAGTGACTTTTATGTAATGAAAAGCATCTCTCTCTGAAGAGGAATGATGTGTTAACATCAGCAGAGCTGTGTTTCAGTGTTTTCTGTTTGCAATCCAGCACCATCATTGTCACCTAAAGTTCATTAATTATTCTAAAAATGCCATTACCCAAATACAATTGTATGCAATTTTTAAATAATTTTCTTCAGAAAGTGGCATTTCATCTATTTTAAGTCTAAATTTTCCAGTAGAGCTTACCCTGTGTTCTCAGAATTACTCAATACATGAAAAATACGTTTGAATAGGCAGGAACATCTTCTCATTCAATAATTAATGTATCTCACTACAGAGCTTAGAACATACTCTGTAATTCCTGACAGAGCTTCCAATTCCTTGCAATTGCAGAAATAAGACAATACCCTGCAAGAACCTTAAATAGGCTCAAATTGAAATGGAAAGTAGATTTTTCATTACTTTATTCTCTTATATTTGTGGAACCAAAAAATAAAATTTTTCCAAGTTTTCCATTCATTTTTTCTAATCCTTAATAAATGCTGACAAGCACTAACTACTAAACATTTACAGGCTAAACATTGACCTTATTTAGAAGACTTGACTAAAGAATGAAACTTTGAAATCTGGCAGTTCATAAGAGAGAATCGAGAACCCTTCTTAGCAGGAATAAAAACAACTACATTTAGTTCTAGGGCAAGTTGCTCTCCTCAGGAAAAATCCTTTACAAACAGATCTGACACGTTCTACTTTCTTGTAGGTAAAAAAATCAGCAAATTTCAGGTAGAGAAACAATAGCAGAAATTAATTTTGGTGTACGATCATGTGGGTTAATGTTGGTGCCCTGCACACAGCTCTTCCTACAGGCAGCATTTCTCCCTCTCCACTTTTATCAGCACCAGTGGATTACAGCTGCACCAGCCCAATATGCCAAGAATTCATAAACAGGAACAAGCTGAAGCTCCAGGTTTTTCCTGTCACAGCTCAAATTTCAGCTACGTTTTTAAACTTACCAAGCTGCAAAGATCATGTGCAATAATCTTTCAGGAAAGACTTGGCTTATTCATCCAAGATAACCTATTCTTTATAAGCGTTTCCATCCAATTCTTATATCCTAGTGAAACAGTGTATTTTTTCTGGGGAAGCAGCTGCAGATATTAATGGATGAAGGGCAATATATGAGATAGAAATCCTAAATACCTACCAGAATCAGTGAGCTCAGACACACAAGCTACTAAGCTGATAGAAGGATGTAGTTTTATTTAAAGAGCTATAAAACATGCAGAATTTATTCATTTTTGAGTTCCTGTTTCACATCTGGCCAGCTTTCCAGAGCCCACCTCCAGTGCTGTGCTAAAGTCACCAACCTGTATCCTCAGTAGTGGTACACACCATAATCCCTGCAGTATTCCTGAGAACTCCAATATTCTGTACCACAAATGCAGCCAAGTGGAATATATCTACAATTCCACTACAGAGATTATAAATTGATAGACAAAACTGTCAGAGAATTATAGAATATTCTGAGTTGAAAGGGACCTACAAAATCATCAAGTCCAGCTCTTGGAGTGGTATAAAATGTCAGAATAAACTGCTATTTGCAAAAGCAAAGAAGGGATCTGAGGAACAGATCTCCCTTCCCTATAATCTCTGTGGAACTCGCAGGGTCCAGGGCATGGGTGGGAGAAGAGAGAAAACCCAAGAGTTGAGTCTAAATTCTCTGTGATGCTCCAGATGGTATTTGGTCACCAAATGCAAATGAGAGCTCTGCAACTTGCAAATCCACAACATTCATGTCAAAAAAGCTGCCAACAGTCAAAAATTCCCTCCTCTCCTTCCCCTTCTTCTGCCGGATACACAAAAAATGGATTTGTGGGAAAAGGTACTGTGGCTGGAACAGCTGCCAAACCTCTCCAGGCAATATCATTAAACAGCATTTATCCTTCAGAAAACCAAACTTCAACAAAATAAGGCAACGCCCAACTTTTTCAGACTTACAGAATCACTCCAGTTTTTCCTCACTCACTGACCCCACCCCAATTAGCTTTTTCCACCCAGCACTGAATAAAGATCTTCAACTCCTCATCCAGTATGTCACCACAATAAAAACCAGAACAACATAGTCAAGTCTGGCAGGAAGAAGAAATGTAGGAGAATGTGCAAGAGACACCCCTGAAGTTCCCAGCTGCCTGGTTAACCCAACCACTCCACTGATCTATAACTGCTCTGCAAATAATTGTTTTTACTTAATCTCCCGTGACAGCATTTAATTATCCACAGTTTTGGAAAGCTACTACATAAACAACTCTCCTCGTACCTCCTGTTTACAACCAGTAAGTTGTTTTCCCTATGACTATTTGAAATGCTTTTATTAATGGCAGATTCGTTGTTTACCAAATCTTCAATGTTATAAAGATAAAAGAAGCCTTAGAATTCATGAGCAAAAAAGTTTTTGAAGTGCTTCTGGAAGCAAAGCCTCAGTTTGGACTTTTCCTCCATCTACTGAAAGCAGTAAATATCATACAGCACTATTGGAGTGACTCTTACCCAGAAAAACCAAAAATTATCATTTAGACTTGAATTAATAAAACATAATATTTAAAAATTAAATTCTTTGAAATTCAGTTCTCACTAAATTATTTCACTTTCAAAGCACAAGATCTAGGCAGGAAAAGAGAAATCCAAAACTTTGTTTTTGATAAGAATTCATGATCTCACTAACAGGCATTATTCCCTAATGTTCCTATATCTCAGATATCCAATTTGTTTTGGATTTGCAGCATCAGATTCCTGGGACTTGTGCTCCTGAACATGTGAATACAACAGAATGAAGTTCTGGCCATGGAACTCTAAGTCACAGTGACAATCCAACCTGCAGGAGCAGCATTTTAAGCCAAAGCAGCTCATTTCCTGAGCAGGTTATTCCCCCCCCCCCCCCCCCCCCAAAAAAAAAAGCATAATGTTACCCTGGCCAAGCTGACAGGCAAGGAAAACTCTGCTTCAGTAGCTTTCCTATTTTCTGTTTGTAAGCCCACATGGAAAAGCCCTTTATATTTTCAGGAAGTTAACTTCAACTATCATATAGTTCAGTATTGTGGCCTGTTTATACAATAAAAAGCAGAATAAATTTGTTCCTTTTGCCTTCTGGCTGCATGAAGCAGTGAACACAAACTGTGTCCTTTGTCCTATCTCAAGGAATCAATGGACACAAATGCCTTGTTCTGGCAGAATTTGAGGCTCAATATTTTGTCAATACTGATGTTTGAACTCTAAAATATACTGAACAGAGACCGACAGCCCTATCAGCAGGAAAATGTACAACACTTACACAATTTACATCACTTTGAACTATATCTGATAAGTCACTACAAGTGTTTCAATGTGCTTTTAATATAGAACAAGGAAATCTGTCCTTGTAGGATTTACACACGTGACAACAGAGGAGTTTCAGATTGAATTCCACTTAAAAGTTACTGCTCTGAAGGCTCCAGCCTGGAGGCTGGAACACCCTGAGTGCTGTGTCCAGGTCTGAGCCCCTCAGCTCAGGAGGGACACTGAGGGGCTGGAGCATGTCCAGAGAAGGGAATGGAGCTGGGGAAGGGGCTGGAGCCCCAGGAGCAGCTGAGGGAGCTGGGAAAGGGGCTCAGCCTGGAGAAAAGGAGGCTCAGGGGACCCTTGTGGCTCTGCACAACTCCCTGACAGGAGGGGACAACCAGGGGGGTTGGGCTCTGCTCCAGGGAACAGGGACAGGAGGAGAGGGAACAGCCTCAGGCTGTGCCAAGGGAAGCTCAGGTTGGTCACTAGGAGGAATTTCTGCATGGAGAGGGTTGTTAAACATTGGCTGGGGCTGCCCAGAGAGGTGGTGGAGTCCCTGTCCCTGGAGGTGTCCAAGGAACACATGGACGTGGCACTCAGTGCTCTGGCTGGGGGATCAGGCACATGTTGGACTCAATGACCTTGGAAGTCTTTTCCAAACTAAATAATTCTGTGGTTCCATAAAATTTTGAACCAGGTAATGTGTGACAGTGATGCTTTGCTATACTCTGCCCCATACTGCACCCAGCAGAAACAGGTTCAGCTGTCCAGACATTTAAGTGGATTTCCATACCTCCACCACTGGAAGCAGCATCACATTGTAACCAAGATGTCAGATATAAACAAACTCCATCAATTTACAACAGAAACAGAAGCATCACCTGTGACTCCCCTCAAATAAAAAGCTACTTTAGTCCCATCTACTGCATTTGAAATATTAAATAAACTATATTTCACTAAGAGAAAAGCATATATTATTAAAGCTTTGCTGGGTAAGTAGAAATATTACCCATTCCCTCATTCAAAACAGGTGCCTCATAAAAAATGAATGTCAGTGGAATGGCTCAGCACAGCACTTGTGAGCCATCTCTTTAATTATACATGATCATAGGGCTACCTGCATGGAACACACCCCAAGGTACTCAGGCCTCCATATCTGTGATTTTACAGGCTCTGGTGCCAAATAAACAATCTGGCAGCCATCAAAGCAGGAAGTTTGGAATGGTGCTTAGAACAGAATGAAAAGAAACAAATATACCATAACCCAGGACTAAACAGTGCAGGGTACAGGTGGGAGATAAGGGACAACTCCAGCACACTTGAGAAACAAAATATCCTGTGTACTTGAAACAAATTTTATCACCAAGTCACCAGAAGGTCTAAAGGTCATGAGGATAAAAAAATTATTGCAAGAACCTGATCCTTATGATTGTCTTGGGTTTTTTTAACTACCAAAACTGGTTAACTTCAGTCATTTTCTTGCAAGACACAAGGTGAAAATGGAGGTAAAATTCATACGGCCTAACAAAACACCTTTTAGTTCAGGCAACTAAAACTTGTCATACAATACACAACTGAAAAGAAAATAATATATACTGGATATAGTCAAATCCAAACAGGATCATAACAGACACAGTAGAAGTAACTTTATCATGGTAAGGCTCCACATTTTGGAGACTCTGAGGACAATCCCAGCTGCATAAAGCCTATAATCCCCAACCTATCACTGTCACCTCTGACCTACCTGCCCCTTCCTGCCTCCTGTTCCATTCACTTGCTGCAACTCGCCTTGGATCATGCTCAAATCCTGCAGCACGAGCAAGGAGCAAGTCCTGACCTCATGGATTTATGTGGGGTGCCATGGAGTTCACCTGATTCTACAGAAGTGATTTATTCCATCAGCTACTACCTTATGCCCAAGCTGGGGTATTATTATCATCATCACTCCTTAAACTAGAATCTACTCTATTTTTAGAGATTCCACAAAAATCCAAGTCATGATGATGTGTACAGGTCTCCTGAGCTCAAGTTTCACTTTGCATTTTATCACATGGCAAAAAAAGTCAAATTTACAGGGTTTTTTTTTTTAATTTTCCTGTAGGTCTTAAAACACAATGACAAAATCACATAAAGTAACAAATTAAAGCATTAAGGAAAAAAATATTTCCTTTTCACTGGAAAAAGAGAAGCAACTGAGAAACAAGGAGTGTCTTACAGTGCAGCTGGCGGTGGATGGCATCGGCCAGGTTGGGCTCGTCCCCCCAGAATATCCAGAGCTCCTGGCAGTCGGGTTCGACGTCCCGGCGCCACTGGCACGGCAGGCTGGCCTGCAGGCAGCGGATGGAGCTCAGCAGGACGGGATCATCCTGGGCTGGAGCTGAAATGATGGGCCACAGTCCCCATGGCCTTCAAAGCTGTACCTACGCCATGGGATGCCCGTGAGTTCAGCCTATGGGAAACAAAAAAAAAAAAAAAAAAAAGAAAAAAGAAAAACATCATTGGATTACTTCATAATTTAATATTCAGAGTTTGTTTCATTTTCATTGGTTAATTCCGCAATTCAAGTTCAAAAATCTTCCTATTCATAGATTTGCCTTTATTGCCCTTCAAGGTAAAAAAATGAATAAACAGCACTGAATAAACCTGGCTTACCCCTGCATTTAGGTTTTCACCACAACCTGACTCGCTTCTATTCATTTCTATTCTATTCATTTTCAACAGCTTCATTCAATTTCTAACCTTATTGTTATCTTATTGTCATCTTACAAGTTCGAATGGAAAAAAACCAAACAGGGAGAGGGAATAAGCCTCATTCCCTACAGGCTGCTTGGGGGCCACGTGAGCTCAATGTCAGCCCAAAAGTTGGCCACTTGAAAGCCACAAAGTACCATAGCACTTAAGAAACCAGTGACTTACTGGAAAAGCTAAAACAGCTTCACATTGTGATGTTACAAGTTTACCAAATGGGCTTTTTATTTTGCCCAAATGAACAAAAGCAGAATATGGAATTTGCCATTTACTGCCTCTCAACCAGACAGAATTCTCTTATCAAGGAAGAATTAAAAGAACAGATTTGCTATCCAGATGTTTGGGAAAGGTTTTCTTTGGGACTGAACAGGTTCTCCAGGGAATGGGCACGGCCCCAAGGCTGCCAGAGCTCCAGGAGCGTTTGAACAACATTCTCAAGGATGCATAGGGTGGGATTGTTGGGGTGTCCTGGGCAGGGCCAGGAGTTGGATTCAATGATCCTGGTGGGTCACTTCCAATACAGAGTGTTCTGTCATTCTGAGATTTTCCTCCACTCCCAGTTTGCCCCATCCCTGTTGTACCCTCCCCCTTTCTCTCCTCTCTCCAGCACATGACAGGGAAACCCCCAGGACAGTCTGGTTGTTATCAAACACAACTGGTGTGTGTATACCCTGCTCACAGTGGGCTTGTACTCTACTCTCCAACCTGTTACCACATTCCTGCTGCTGCTATTCCCTGCACTGCTTCATTTCCAGCGTTCACACCTTCCCTTGGCTGCCCAGAAGCAGCCGGTGCTCAGTTCCCAAGCGCTCCTGCAGGAACAGCCAGCTGCTCTGCTGTGAGGAGTGAAACACTCCAGGGCAGCAGCTACACCTCTGATGAGAGAGGGCATTGCCAGGAACAAGGAAAAGAGCCAGCAGTGGAAACACTGACTGTAAGAATGAATTTTTACTCCTAAAGAAAACCAAAGACTTGAGGATCACTATTCCTCCCACTGTCATCACCTGTGTAAAAACATTCAACTTCTCCTCCAAAACCCAAATTCCCTATCACACACAGAGGACTTCCTTTTTCGAGTCCACAAACTTAGTCCATTTACAAGTTTAAACTCTAAAATTTACTTCTGTCCACCACAGTAGCTAGAAGGAGCCTGCCTGGTTCAAGAGCTAGCTGGTGAACTGCTGAGGAGCTGAAGGTGATGCTCATCATACCAACTACAGAAGTAAAAAACACAAGTATTTCTTGGATCTTGTAAATGCATTCTTTGAAATAGTTTCACCCCGTTTCTGTATACTGCCAGGCACAGCAGTTCCTGGGACTCTGCCTCAAGGGCTCTTTCCCCAAACACTGATTATCCACTCAACTGTCCTCTGAAGAAGCCTCACCAGGCACACAGCCACACAGCACAGCACTGGGAAGAGGAAAAACCTATGGAACAGTGAACAGCGGGGAAATTGGGTTTATTGTGTGCAGGCCCCTAAAGCACCAGGCATCTTTAGCTCCACAGGGCAGAAGGGACTCTGCTATCCCATATCCTGCCAGCAGGACACCAGTCCTGGATTGCCCCAGCTGGAGGCTCCCTGCAGCCAGCATTGAGCTCTTGCACTCAGACAGAAATGCTGATCAGCCATCCAAAGGGTTGGGAACTATAGAAAAGGAAATGGGAAAAGATAGTCCAGACTGGCTGAGATACACAGCCATGTGCCACCTTCCTGGCACAACAAGGGCAGGGGAATGCAGGAGGAAGAGGCAAAATGGAAGGAGTAAAGCTATTTTTTCCATAGCAGGGTGCTGGAATTCCTCATACTCTAAATAAACAGTCTAAGAGAAAGCGCTCCTCCAAAACATCTACATCTGTTCTATGTGTGTCCTCAGCTATAGCTTGGACAAGGAACGGGCAAAGTTTCTGAAACAGAATAATGAATTCAACTATGAACCACAAAACACCAAGAATTAGTGCCAGCATAGGCAACCTGCAAAAAAATGAAGTTAAATGTTTGTGCCTTAACCAGCTAAGAACATATGCTAAGTCACAAAGAGCATGGAACAGGAAGATGATGAAAACCAAAACCAAAAATCCCAACTGAACAAAGGACCTTACCAAAAGCAGCACTCTCTTGATCCACACAGCAAAAGCCAGAGCTCAGCTGTTTCAAAGAGCAGAGAGGCTCCTGTGGCTTCCTGCCAGCTCAGAGGTATCACTCCAACATCCCCCCCAGAGGAGGGATGAAACAGAGTCAAAGAAAGCACAGTGAAATCAGCAGAGCTGCACCCAATTTAATTCTGCACTAACAAACTCCTGGAGCCTAATTCTGTGGACTGTGAGGAATGATAAACTACTAACCTGGATCACACCAGTGGCCACCCACACAGAGACTCCTGAGAAAAGGGAGAGACAAGTCCTGGGGCTTTGGACTCAGCAGCAGCATTAAATGAGCTCTCACACATCGCTTCCCAGTCCAAGTTGCAGAGATGTGGTTCAGCACATGTATTGGGATGTCTGTTTCTGTTTAAATTTTTAATAGGTAAGCATCAATAGTAATCCCTCAGAACTTCTGGATTATGTCCTCATGTTAATTAAAACTGAATTGAAACAGAGATTTGAATCCAGAAGGGATACACAAGAGCAGACTACACCCAAAACACACATTCTACGCCTCTCCTGACATTCTGTGTAAAGTATTTAACACACTATAGGGAGAAGATCTGCATCCACATGGGGATTTATTTACACTAATTTCTTTAAACAAACCAACAGTCCTGGTTTGAAGAGGCCTTCATCTCTAGCAGGGGTTGCACAGACAAGACAAGCAGTGGGCTATGGTTCTGGGAACTGTTCTGAAGAGCCAAATGTGGTTTCATTTGTGCTTCATTGGCAGTGAGCACAGGCTGACCCAACACAGCCTCCTCCTCAGTCCCAGCCATGCATTTCCATGTCCCAGCCTGATACTGGATCTGGCTGTGGAATCACTCAGTGAATGGGATCACTTCACCAACTTAAAGAAGAGAATGCAAGAGAAAGACAAATGTTTCCAGGCTCAGCACCCTGACAACTCATCCTGCAGCCAGGGCATCACCGAGCAGCCCCAGGAGAGGGAGGGAGAGTGGAGTAGGATCTCCCCTGCCAGGGACAGCTCCAGCCAGAATAAACACAACTTTCAGTGCACCCAGAGTGCTGTGCACGTACACCCCAACCAACACAAGCAGCACTGGTGCCAGAGCAGGCCTGGCCTGGGTGCCCTCCCTGCAGCACTCAGCTGCTGCTCAGACATTCACACTGAGCTGGGCTGACTCAAACCCACCAGGGTTGGATTCAACGACTTTTTCCTCTACTCAGATCAGTCCCCACACCTGATTCATTAAGCAGCCACAGAGATGCTTGTACCGGGAACTCTGAGGACAGCAAAGCAGGTCAGGGAGGGCAGAGCTGCTCTGATTAGTAAAACTGCTGGTTTGAAAGCAGCCTGAAACACTGAGACAGAAACCAAAATTGCCAGCCTGAGGACAAAACTGTGAACATGCTGTTTAACTCACAACTGGCTAAAGATGAATGCAGAACAAAGAAGAACTCTTGCCAGGTGATGCAATCTACTGTGTCCCTTGCATCTCTTCCCATATGCACAGTTTTGGCTTATTGCAGTTGCTACAATGTTTTTAATACTAAAATGCCTGACCAAAAAAAAAAAAAAAAAAAGGGACTTACAAATACTTCTTATTATCCAACACTGTTAGCAAATCATGCATTAAATGAGATTTTTGCTTTGGTTTATAAAGGAACATGTGTTATGGAAGACTGTGCTGTGAAGGGTTCAACTGCTCAGATAAGTGGGGCTGTTTTGAAATGGAGTTTTTTCCCAAGTTCAGCTAACTGCAGTTGGACACAGAATATTTGTGAGACGCCAGTTCTAAATGCACTGGGCCAAGCGTGTGAGGAAACAGAGAAATTGGATCTCTAACAGTAATACCCAAACCCTTCACTAACATCCAACTTCTTACAGAATAATTCCCAAGACAAAAAAAGATCTGTTTCTGATGTATTCAAAAGCAGCTGTCAGGGTAGAGGAGTGTGTTCAAATTCCACACAGGCATCCAAAACCACCCAAAACATCCCCAAGAAATAGCCATTAATGAAAGCAGTGCATTGCCAATGTCTTTATTGAGATGCATGGCCTTAGAATGATCACACAGAGTCCCTTGGAAAGGGACACAGGCTCAGGTTTCAGCGACCATCATCACACCCTGCAGAGTGAAACAGCCTCAAAAGAGATGAGCAGAGAGTGTTCAAACCTCTGATCCCCCCTGCACACACCGACAAGCAGAGAGACACAGAAAGCAAATTAGCACTCTCTTTCACACCCTGCTGCCCTAAATACAGACACCTCCACATGGACCTGCCACAGCTCAGGGCTCCAGGACACCATCCACGACTGTGAATTCATAGAAGACAGAAAACCTAAGCTCTCATTCTTTCCCCCCTTCAGGCTTAAATCACAATAATAGGCAGGCTGGGAGGGTCTTCTGCTGATCTCATTGTGCTCCACTCAGATTGGTGGAGTTTAGACTACTAAAAATCACAATTCTCCAGTAGCATTTCACAGTACACAACTTGGTGCTGGCATACACCGGTGACCCAGTGTGACCCCACCTGTGCTCCAGTGGTGTCCAGTGGTTCCCTGTGGTGTCACCTCCAGGGCCAGCTCTGGGCTGAGTGCCCAGAACATGCGGTGCCTGTCCTGTCCCAGCTGGTTGGTGGCCACGCACGGTGCCTGAGGCATCATGGGCCCATCGAGCCAGGAACAACTCTCCCTTATGTTCCCAATCCAAATCTATTTCCAACCCCTGCCATGTCCCAGAGGGGGCTGTGGCACAGCAGCACCTCTGTGGCTGTGTCATGGAGCCAGAGAGCAGCTGTGATGTCAGAAAGGGGCTGTGTGACAGCACAGGGTGGGTTGTGTGAGGTCACAGATTGGGCTGTGACATCACAGAACAGGCTGTGATATTGCTGAGTGGGCTGTGACAGCACTGGACGGTTGTGTGACACCATAGAGAGGGCAGTGAGGTCACAGAGGAGACTGTGCCATCATAGAGGGTGGCTCTGTGATATCAGACAGCAGGCTGTGACATTACAGAGCAGCTGTGTGATGTCCCAGAGAAGGCTGTGGCATCAGAGAGTGTGTTCTGCCATCACAGGGTGGCTATGTGACATCAGAGAGGGGCTGTGACATCCTGGAGCAGGCTGTGACATCACAGAATGGCCGTGTGACATCCCAGGGCAGATTGTGTGACATCACAGCAATGACTGTGACTTCACAGATCACAGAGGCTGTATGACATCACAGAGGTTATATGACATCACAGGGACTGTATGACATCACAGGGGCTGTGTGACATCACAGGGCTGTGTGACATCACAATGACTGTGTGACATCATAGGGTGCTGTGTGACATCACATAGGCTGTATGACATCATAGGGTGTTGTGTGACATCACAGGGCTGTGTGACATCATAGGGAGTTGTGTGACATCATAGGGTGCTGTGTGACATCATAGGGTGCTGTGTGGCATCACAATGACTGTGGGACATCATAGGGTGCTGTGTGACATCACAGGGGCTGTGTGACATCATAGGGTGCTGTGTGACATCACAGAGCTCTGTGATATCACAGGGCTGTGTGAGGTCACTGGGGAGGTCACTCTGCCCTGTTCCCCCCTCACAGTCCAACGCTGCTCGTGCACAGGGGGGTCCCCTGTCCCCCCAGGTCCCCCCGCCCCCGGTGCCGCAGCCTCCCCCAGAGGATGTTCCATGAGATCGACCCCAGAGCCTGACACGGGGACAGGGGCCGGGCCCTGGGGGTGGCACAGGGGGACAGGGACCCCCCGGCAGCATCCCCGTGTCCCAGGGCCAGAGCCTGGGCCAGGGCTCCTTCACCCTGTTATGAGCCAGGGGCTGAGAGCATTTAAAAAATCCCCAGCACGGGATCAGCAAAAACCAGATTTAATGTTAAGCTACAGCACGACAAAGTTCCTTGGCAAGAGTCACCCTACTCCTGACTGGACACTTCAGGCACACCAAGGAAACAAAGCAACAACAAAAACAAACAAAATCCAGTCAATCAAACCAGAAATGGACTGAGAACTGTCCGTGTGTGTGTGCTCAGGTGGGTGTGACAAAAGGACAGTGAGGGCAAGGATAAAAGGAATGTGGCATAAAAGCCCAAGAGAGCTCAAACTTAACAGGACTTAACTTATACCTTAATCTTAATTTATACCTTAATCTTAACTTATACCTTAATCTTAACAATTTAGCAAAGGAACAACACTTACCAGTATTTAACCTAATTTATAACCTATAACAATTTAACAGAGGAATAACACCTAACAGTATTTAACTCAGCTTATAACTTATATTAAACTTAATTTAGGAAAAGAACAACACTTAACACCATTTAACTCAGCTTACATCTTGTCCTGGGGTGACTTTATGATGCTGAATTTTATCCTCATCCATCTGTTTAGTCCAGAAAGTAGTTTTACACCTTTAAGATTTGAGAGTGAAGTGGGTGGAGAAGAAGAAGCAGTGGAATGTCTGAGGCAGTTGCTTTCAAAATCTATAGATAAGAGCTTCAGCTTTCCTTCTCCTGACTGTGTTGTCTGCAGCATGGACAGGCAGTGAGAGCTCTCCTTTGTTTTTTAGTCAGTATTTTTTTAGCTAGCTGAGGCATTGAAGTTCCCTAGACTGTGGTTTTTCTTTTCCCTGGAACTGCTCAAACCTGCTCTGGACTGAAACCCCAGAAGAACACCGGCAGCTCACACCTGTGACCCGCTGGGGCCTGGGACGCTGCATTCCAGCACCAGAGGGGCTGATGAGAGACTGAGTGAGCCGAGCTACACCCACAAAAAGGACTTTCTGAATTTGCCATCTCTTCAGAACAGTGAGAGGTTTTACTGTTTAATATTTTTCACTTTTTATGCTTGTGAATACTTGTTAAATGAAGAGGGTTCTTTCCACTTTTCTCCAAGGAAATCTTTTCCTGAAGCAGTAGGACGAGGGGCTTGAATCTGCTTTCTAGGGGGATCCATTTTGGAGTTTCCTCCCAAATTTGCCCTGAACCAGTACACACTCCAATGACCCAGGTAATAAAAATATGCTTGCATATTATGAAGTGTGCAAGTACTAAACCTGTGCCCTTTGCAGGCAGACATCAGTTGTTTGCTCATGAACAGGCAGTGCCACTTGCAGGGCCCGAGTGCCCTGAGGTGCCGAGCTGGGATTGGCATCTCTCAGAGAAGAGATGAGGGAGAGCAGAGCACCTTGCAAGCTGCAGGTCCCTGACAGCACCAGAGGACTCCTGTCCCATAAATATCTGCTCTGCCTTATTCTGAAATACGGACCAGCTACCTGTGCCTTGAACCCAGAGTACTCCACATTCCTGGAAGAACCCCCCAAGTCCCCGACCACGTCTTTGTTCAACATATTTATTTTTACTCTGGATTTGGGTGGTTGGGAAGGACAAAGAGAAATGCAAAGAAAATCCAGGCCAGAGCCAGGAGGATGTGGAGCCTCCAGCCAGGTGTCTTCCCAACACGGATCAGCAGCACCAGGGCTCAGGGGGGCTCTGCCCACCGGGGGTCCCTGGGGATCATCCAGCGCGGATCCTGCCATGGGGATGGAGCTGCAGCAGGACACTGTCTTGGTTTGACAGACAGGTGTCTGCTGAGGAGCTCTGGAGCTTCTCTGGAAATGGAAAATGTAATCTCCCTCCCTCTAAATTAATATGACTTGGAAATTAAGGAGCTCCCTGGCATAGATATGGGATTTAGAATAGCAGTTTTTCACTGGGAAAATGAAAATAAAAGTATAGTAATATAAAGACCAAAACACTGCCAAGGTCAGAATGCAACCTGTAACCCTGTTGCTGAGGGTGTTGGTTACAGTCTGAATAATGGTACCTGTAGTTTTCTTGGAGTGACAGATGTGGTTTTGTTGAAGCAATGATTTTGGAGAAGGGTGTAGTTACTTTTTTAACATCTAGTGGTCATGAAGATAGGCCTGGTCTTCTTTTGGGAATTTAGTGAGAAAGGTTGCTCTGATGTTTCAAATTTCAGATTATATTTAGGTAGGAAACCCTTGGCTTTTCTCCTTGGCTGGGGCATCTGCCATAAGGTATAACTCCTTGTGGGGAGGAGTTGTGAGGGATGGGTCATGGCAGAGATAAGGAGCCCTGCTCTGCCTGGTTTCAGCAGATGCTGATAGAATGTATACTTCTGCTTGCATCTTGCATTGCAACTTAAGACATGAACTTATTCTATTACCATCTGCATCATAACTTAATTGATACCTTCTTTCAACTCTGCTAGATATTTTTATCCACAGTGAAACTTTACAGACAGTTCTCCCTTAAGATTAGGTTTTTCTGTGGTACTCAATGGGTTTCTTTATCTTTCTGCAGTACCTACTAAGTGTAACTAGGTTTTTGAGCAAAACCAATTGTACAGATTGCTTTGCCTTTGCTTGAGGTGGACCTAATCTAAACAGTCTTAAAATACCTTTTATGTGTACTACAGGGACTTTATCCCCATGCACTGGGCAGGACTTGCTTGAGTGATGGACTCTCAGGTGTTGACTGTTTAGGTGGCTTTTGTTAAGTTCATTTCTCAATTTTTGGATGTTTCCCTGCCAAGTGCCTTTAGGGTGATTTTAAGTAGCCTGTTGTACAGTTCAACTTTGCTGGCAGCTGGTGTGTGCTAAGGGATATGATCTATTTATTCAATATCCTGGTTTTTGGCTGAGGTGTTTCTAAGGCTGTTCTTGAAATGGGTCCTGTTGTCTGAAGTTTCTCTCAGGGGTGCTGGATCTTTATAGGACTTGCGTTTTTGGGCTTCAGATGGTGTTTTGAGCAGTAGTGTGAGGTACAGGGTGGATTTCTAATGATCTAGTGGTGACTTCTACAATTGTGATCATGTAGCACTTGCCTTGGGGGGTTTGAGGCAGTGTGATGTAGTTCATTTGCTGGTCTTCTTTTACTTATATTTGGAATACTGCCCTCCATATTAGAGAGGCTTTATGGGCTTGGCTTGCTTGATTTTAGCACATGTCTTACAGTTATGGTTAACTTGAGAAATGCAATTTATAGTAAAATCTGCTTTTCAGTTTTGTGCCTACTTATAGGTGGCATTTTTGCGTTGATGGCTTGAGGCAGTATGAGCCTATTGAGCTAGGAACAACTCTCCCTTATGTTGCTAATTTAAATTTATTTGTGACATCTCTATTTTTGCAGCTTGATCTGCTGGCTCCTTGTTCTAGTGGTCTTTATTAGCCTGGCTTTTGGGGTCATGGTCGTCTACATGATGGACATTTACAGAGAGTTTGTCTGAGTGGCAATGTTTTTGCACTCATCAGCAGCCTGAATTGGTTTTCCTTTATGTTGCTAACTAGCCTTTTTTTACCTTTCTATCTAACTGCACAAAGCATTGGTTACTATTTATGATTCAGTATAAAGGTAGAGCTTTGGCCAGTTCTCTCCTTCAGCAGTGTCCAGGGCCAGCTGAATGGCTTTGAGTTCAGCAAGTGCACTTGATTCACCTTCTCCTTCAGTAGCTTGTGTGAATCCTCGTGTGGGGCTCGCTGCGGCCACTTTCCACTTCTGGTTCATCTCAACCATGAGACAGAAACTGTCAGGGACAAGAGCACAGTGTGTTTCTTGTGCTGGCAGTTGTTTGTATGGCTGTCTGCATTTCTTCTCCCATTTGTTTTCTGTGCTTGTTTGGTATCACTGCTGAACGTTGCCAATAAGGAAACTGGTGTGCAAGAGTTGAGGAATCAGCTTTTGAAATTCTAAAACTGATCTGTAGGCTTTTTTCCTCTTGGATTTGTAAAATTTGGTGCATCATCAAAGTTAAGATTCTTCAGAAAATAGCAAGATTGTCCTCTTTCCAGGGAGGCATCTGTACTTTAACAGAGGTGCTTGATGCATCTTGCTATAAAGGAGCAAGATGCAGAGTAAGTCAGAGAGAAGTCATTTAAGCTGGTAATACACATGGTTGTTTAGTGGAAATAAAATAACTAAGGTTTTGTCTTGAAAGAAAGTGACATCTAATCCCATTGTGAGGGTCATGAGGATAAATACAAAGGACTAAATACAAATGAAGAGCAGAAAGATATGAAACAGGGCTGGGCCTCACTGCCATAGCCCAGGCAGCCCCTGGATGTATTTGCCTGCCTGAATCCATCCCTTGCCCGGGCCCCAGGTTGGGCCGCTCTGGGGAATCTCTCACAGCATTCCTGGGATGATGCTGTTCCTTCCCTGGTGCCCCAGGGTCCTGCAAGCCCCTTTTGGAGCCACCCAGACACCTCCTGGAGCCTTTAGGGAGCCTTCCCAGCAGAGCGCAGACAGGGATTGACTTGACTCTTCCTTGGAAGATGGAGGCAGGAGAATACTGCCCACCATCTTCTTTCCAGCTGCCCTCCATTTGCACTCCTGCAAATGCTGCTGCTGCACTCAGGCTCTCCATTGCAGGCAGTCTGGAGCTCCTGCTCAAACCTATCCCTCTGTGTCCCCTCTTGGATGGAATATCAAGCAAACAACACAGGATGTGTAGAGAACATGAACTTTATTCACTTTACTACTCTAAAAGTCTACAATACAGGGGGACTAGAAGACTATGGGGTAAAACCTTATGCCTAAATTACTTAAACACTTAGAACCAGAACACTAAGGGGAAGGTCAGCTTCTTGTGGAAAAGGTGGTGGGGGTTGCTACAGCTAAGGATGGGGTGTCTCTAAGGCCTAAGATGGGGAATGTCACCGTTCCCGGGCTGGCACGGGTCACACATTCCCTGCTGTGCTCTGTGCGCCATGCTGGAGCTGGAGGTCAGCGCTGGGCAAGATTTAGGATCTCCTGCTCCTCCTCCTCCAGCTGGCCCCCTGTGCTGCTCTGCTGTTCTGGGCCCTCTGCTGGGAGCAGCATTCCAGGCACTGCTGCAGCATGGTGCAGTTGTTCCTCAGCAGCTGGATCAGCTCTGTGGGACAGCCTTGTCCTGGGCAGCAGCTGCGAGGCCTCTGGCTCCGATTCTGCAAGGCAAAGCACAGGGATCCCGATGGAAGGGGCAGAGGGGCAGAGCAGGGCCCCTCTCTGGGCTGCCTTTGGGCTCTGAGCAAGAGAGCCAGGCCTGGCCAGGCTGCAGCAAGCAGAGCTCTGGCTGCCTCTGCCTGGGGCTGTCCCTGAGCTCAGCCCTGGCCTGATTCCCAGCCAGAGGCTCAGCTCCACTCTGCCATGGGGCCTTGGCCAAAGGGCTGCCCAAGAGGTCCAAGTCCATCCTTCCTGCCTGACCCCCCATCCCTCACCCTTCTCCAGCGTCTCCAGCGCCCTCGGTAGCGGCGCCATCCCAGGACAGTGCCTGTGATCAGCAGCTGCACCAACAGGCATGTCCAGGACTGCCACGATATATCCATACATGGGGTGGTGGGCCCATGGTCCCTGTCCTGCGGCTCCTGCTCCTGCACATACAGGACCGTGCCCGACCCACGATGGATGGTTGGGTCGGGACGATGGCCCAGGAGCAGCAGCAGATACAAGTTGAAGAGCCATGGGACAGGGTCAGCCATGGTGTTCACTTGAAGTGCCACCAGCACACCCGCTCGGAACGTCTGTCCTCGCCGAGGTCAGCCCAGGCTGTGGGGCACGGCGGTGGCTGGGGACAGTTGCCAGGCACCATGCTGCCCCAGAGGCTGTGATGTCACAGAATCCAAGCACTGGCTGGGAAGAGTTCTGGGAGATCAACTCCAGCCTGTGATCCATGGTTACCACGGCAAGCAGATCTGAGCCTGGAGTGCCATGGCCAGGCTTACCTTGAACACCTACTGCAACGGTGACTGCACCAGTGCCCCCTGGGGCACACCATTCCCATATCTCATGCACCTTTCTGGGCAGCAGTTCTTCCTAATGTCCAGTGTACACCTCTCTTGGCACAGCTTCAAACCCTTTCTTGTCCTTGCCCATCTCTGAGACGGCTGGCACTGCCTTGGTCACTCTCCTGTATGTGGACAAGAGGCTGTGCCAATGAGTGCCACTCATTATTTGGTTGTGCCTGCTGTGGAAAGGAACATTCATGTATATTGCCATTTCTTAGAGGTTTTTACCCCAGATTTTCAGTCACAGCTGTTCTAGTGTAAACAAGTCTGTTTCCATGAGAATTTGAAGGGTAATAGAGCACAATTGGAATTCCATTGAATTAGGGAAATTCTGCTGATTTTGTTATCCTGTGGTTTTGAGATGAGTTGCAAATCCCAAAAAGTTTCTCTTTGGCAAAATAGTAATTCCACAGTTTAGATTGTGGGGATATTGATTGCTCAAAGTTGAGAACCTAATGTAGCTTTCTGCACAATAAATTTTAAGCATCCTCTAATTGTTCTTGAAACAAAAACCTATTAAATCTGTTCTGTGGACAGAAATGGCTTCTGTGTTATTTCTCATAGTTTATTAAGAATCTCATGCCAGGAAAAAGTCCATAGTGCTGTGTGATTTCCTCGGCACTGTTCTTTGGAATGGGCTTTCCCCCCATTTTCTGTAGCTGCCCACAGAAAGGTCATAGATATTTGAGAAGTTCTGAAAGGAAAACTGGGTCTTTGCCTCCTGTTTGGAATCTGTGGTGAGCTGTGAGTCAGAGCTGATTTTACATGATGTTGAAAACATAATTTAACCTTTTTGCAGAAGGATACATTGATAAAAATCAAAGCATAGCATGGCTGACACTAGTAAATGAATTAAAATGCTTATCTAGAATGTGTTTATTTGATTGTTATCCTAATATTGCAGTAATAAATATGGTATCTGAGTACTAACTAAGCTAACATCTAATTTGTAGTTGATTTTCTCTCCCTAATGTAGTGAACAGAATTTTAAGAGTTATGTTTTCTCTCATAACTGAGGAATGTGTTCACAGGCTGAATCTTAATATCACTTTCTTTTTGCAGAAGAGCAGTTTCATCTGAAGATGATTTTCCTTGCCCTCACTTTAACTTTTACTTTCTGTATTGTTGTCTGGCAGGTTGACCTTTTCAGATTGTGTGCTGAGAAATGCTGCTACTAAGGAGAGCTGGTGTCAAAACAGATTTTCTTTCCTAGCCTTTATTTAAAATATTGAAAGACGAAAGGTTTCTAATTAAATTACAGAACTGCATATCATTAGGAACTATAGTTCTTCCCTGCTTGTATTTAGAAAAACAGGCTAATGCCAACTGAACTCCTAAAATATATACACAGATCACAAGCAGCCACCACAAGTGGTATTCAATTCTGGGAAACATAGTTTTTGATAGAAATCATTTTTGCTTTAATAATACAAGCTTATTCTATTCTTAAATTGAGGAGATTAGGTATGTTCTGGACTATCTGCATTTTTATTAGTTTCCTGTCTTTTTATCATTTCTTCAAGTACTAGTTTTATACACTTGCTAGCTCATTATTTATGATTTAAAATGGTGTCTCTTAGGCATGTAACTTGATAGTATTGTGAACCATGAAAATAATGTTTTTTGGTCTGTCTTCATTTGATTAAGTGATTCCTGTGATAGGACTGGGGGGTTTTATGGTTTGAGATGTAAAAGAAGTAGCTCAGCAGCCTTGGCAAGTAAGTGTGCGAGTTTGCAAGATGAATATGCAGAAACACCTGTGGTTCAGCTGGAATATACAGTATTCAAGTTTGCTGCTGCTGGGGTGTTTTGTTTTGTTGGTCTGTGAATCCATATTCTATACAGTATCATTTGTCAGAACTCCATTTCACTTTTACAGTCCCTCTGTTTTCCCACTTCTGAATGATGGTTTTCTCCATGCCTTTTATTTGGGGAATTCTTGCTGATAAAAACAATACATGGTCCATAATGTTGTGTGTTGTCAAATGGTTATGCTCTTCACACATTTCTAATTAGCCTCCTTCAGTCTCCTTCTATCAGTTTTATTTCCCTGTACTACACTTTACACTCACATTTCAAAGCTTGTATTTTTATGTTAAATGCTTCTGCTGCATAATTGTCTTAAAAAAGAGTGTGTATGAATCAAACAGATTAATATTCTTCCCAGTCTTTCACAGTCTAAATTTATTTTGGAAAATGATTAAGAAAGATTTTCTCACTCTATTTCTGTCCTTGGATATAATTCCCCAGGCTATATTGAATCTTTTCTGCATAGAGGAGGGCAAAGTTTCAGTTGTTGCTGCAAAGTCTCCTAAAGCATCTCTACAGCTACTGCATAATTCCTTGTAACCTGGTCTATGTTTTAAGGTTATAAAGAGCATTTCTGCAAGAGCTGAGAAAGCACTGTAGAAATTTTAGCTTTAACTAATAAAGGCAAAGGCAAGTGTGCATCTCTGTTCTGTAGCTTTCCCCCTGCCTCAGTTTTATTCCAAGTTCTGCACAGAATAGAACCATGTAAGTCTTGGTGTGAGGCCACTGAAGCAGAGTTTTCTCTCTGGTTTCAGTTGCCCAACTGTCCCTTGTCATTCACAGGATCCTGCAAGCACATGAAATCAGTATTTCAAAATATGTCAAAACCATTGCTTCTCTACCATAAAAAGTGTGGAGGTCACTTTCTGTTGTTGCAGTTCTGATTTGTTGTGTGAAAATTGCAGGTCCTCAAAGTTGTCCATGTCCTATTTCATCATCACATTTAATCATTTGCAGGTGCTAAAAATGCCCCTTCCTAAAATGACTTTGGATAGTGTCCCAGTCTGGGGTTCCTCCTTTGCCCCAAGATCACCCCAGAGGGACACGAAGGTGGTTCAAAACCTGGTTTTCCCCGAAGCCGCCGAAGAGAGACTGCCGGAGACAGTTTTCTCTTTTTCCAAGGACAGTTTATTGTTTCTTATCTCTGGGACACTTTGCCTGGCCAGCAGCAGTCTGCTCAGCCTGGCATCCATGGTGGAATCCGCCTGGTTAAGGCAGGGCTTATCTTATATAGTTAGTACTACGTATTACATGTTTACAAAATTTTACCAATACAATACAATTTTATTAAATGGTCCAGCCCTGACCCCAACCAATCCAAGAGGCCAACATGTCACCCAACATGGATGACATGGAGAAGAAGGAGGAAAAGGTGTCCACCCCCCAAATTCTCCATCTTGGCCACATGTCCCTTATCATAAGCATTCAAGAAAACCTATTTATCTACGTTCTAACATTCTAATTTACACTCTACTCATCATTATGTTCTGTGTCTCTTCTCTCAATGTGGGCAGATTGTCCCAAGGAGCCAAATCCAGCCCCTGCAGCTCCTGGGCAGCACTCAGGGGTCTCTGAGGGGTCTTCCAGGGGGGTTTTTGCACCCCCAAAGGAGCCAGGGAAAAACCCTGGACTCCCACATCTCCCCCCTCTGTTTGCACCAAAAAGACCTCCTTCACGGTTTTGTCCAAAGCCCTTTTCACAGCTTTGTTCAAGGCGTGCCGAGTGCATGGGATGATGCATGGCAAAGCAATGAGAATAGTAACAAGCTCCACTAATATATAAAAACCTACTTTCAAAATTTCTTTTTACAAAGGTAAAAGATCAAAAAGGTCAAACAGACCATCCAGGCACAATAACTGTGCTAGAACTCAGAAGGATGGTTTGTTTGAGACTACAATATAATTGCTATATACATTCTAATTCGGAGTAACATCCATTGTTTGGTTCTTTTTCACCCTTAAAACATCACATACAATTCCAAAATCCATTGTTGAACCAAAAATTTCTAATTCTTTTGGTTTGAAAACAGCCACAGAGAGAAATTGAACCCACACATGCCATCCATTCACAGGAGTTGTCACAACTCACATCACCCATGAAGGGATGCCCTCCGGAATGGACCATTCTTTCACTGTCAATCCCACCAGACATGTTGAAAATGGCTTTTTTTGCCTGGAATGCCTCAAACAAATTGTTTCCAACCCCACTGTCCATGCTAAATTTTCCCAAACACTCTCCCTTGGCTGCATCACTGGTAAATCCTCTTTTTCACCTAATACAGTTCACAAAAAATAAGATACAACAGCATATAAACAATCATTTTTCACTGTCAGTCCTTAAGTCTTTTAAATCTTGTTTGAAGAGAAGTTCACATCCTTTTTCCTTGATGTCTGCCAACACTCCCCTTGGAATCTTGGCGGCTTGTTGTACTGGATCATTGTGAGGAGGGTCTCCTGCTAATTCTGCCATGGTGAGGTTAGCATGAGCACCACCTTGGTATTTCTTTCGCAGCTCCTTCAAAGCTCTTCTCCGTCTGCGCTCCCATATAAGTCCTTGTGTGTCAGTAAGTATCAATGACACAAGAGATTTCATGTCACATGAAGTCAAGTCATATTCATTGAGAATACCTTTTAAAAACTGTTTAAAATATGAAGATCGCAGTCCATAATCTCTAATTGCCTTAATAAAATTTTTAACTAAATCATGATTTAATTTTTGCCATCTTTGGTTTTGTCCTTGTGGGTCATAATTCACTGGCATGGCTATTTCACCAGTCCCAATTGCAGGACATTTTTTGCTTCTTGTCAAGTCCATTCGAATATTTGTCCAATCAACTAAAGTATCTTGAGCTGCTGTTGCAGGTCTGTGTGTCTCTGTAGGAATTTGTCTGTTCAAAGGTATTACTTGTTGAGATTGAGGCCAAGCTGCTGCCTCATCCATTTTTTGATTCATTGGTATTATAGAAATCTGTGGTCCTTGCCGCATTGTTCATTGAAAAGTCCTTGCCCATTATTGTCATCAACCTTGTTCTTCGCTTTATTATCACTTGTACTGTCATTTCTGAATCTGTAAGAATTGTCCTTGAAGATCTGTAAGACAGGAAAACCCATTCTATAATTAAAAGAGTGTCTTTTTTGTGTTCGTCCCAATGAAAAATCAAACCATATAGCTGTGTTTCTTCTCCCAACACTACTAAGTGGAATGGTAAAGACTCCACGTATCGGTGTGGAGTGGCGAGTGCCACAGTAAGTCCTACTAAAAATCCATTGTCAGGTACATGTTTTACTGTGAAAAGAGATCTTTTCCCCATACAGTGAATGGCTTTTACACGAGTAATAACTGTCTTCTGTCCGGGTCCTGTGAATGTTATTGAATTTTCACTTTGGAGGCATACAGAACTTCCTCCAATGCCTGTGATTTGATCCAAAGGTACAATCAAGTTTCATTCTCGAGGTCAGAAAATATATGAAATCAGTGTCACGTCCGGTGTTCACCATCCCTGTGATGGTTGTTTTCCTGTTATGGTATATCAAGTCCCAAGTAATAGTTGGCTGTTCACGGGTTATGTACTTCAACCATAACGCGTGTACTTTGACATGGTCAGTGTAGTATGGATGCCCTTCGCCCATCACCAGCATTGCTTGATGCTCCAATGGATGCGATGGCAGAGCTATCGCTTTTGCCAGTTGAGTATTTTGTGGAATTGTCAATGGGGGTCGAAGAGCCCTTGCTAAAATTGTCAGCTCTTCGAAGCAGTCTGCTGAAACAACAGTAGGATACATTGTCAGTCCAATATTGCTGCACCGGTCTCTGCCTATTATCAAAAAATCTCGTCTCTTTCGGCACGGTGCTTTCAGTCCTGTAGGTATAGATGCAGATTCTTCATTCAAAAAAACAAGTCACATTTGAAGCTGACAGGATGTACTGCGTTCCTGGGCAGCAAATCCCTGTCACAGGGGATGTCCCCTAACACCCTGCTGAGGGAGTCAGATTGACGTTCCCCGACAACTGTATTGTCTGTGCCAGTGTTGTTGCTGTTCCTTGTTGCACTGCCATCATTTCTGTCATAGCACAAGATGGTCCTGCACTTCGTGTTTTTGGCAGTGGCAATGGTTTTCTGTCCACATCCGTCAGAGAATAACATTCACTTGCCAGATGTCTTCCTCTGCGATATCTAGGGTAAAGTTCTGGTGGCTTGGAAGTCTTTTGTGGATTGAGGACAATTTTTCCCAAAATGTCCAAAACCCCCACAGTTGTAGCATTGTCCTTTAGATGGATTCTTTTTCTTCTTGAAATTTGCAAAAATCTTTTCATGTTGTTCTTGAAGAACTTCCGTCATTTGCTCCTTGACAACTGAAGCTATATGTTGTGGTGTTCCAATCTTGCTGCAGGCTTCAACCATCTCCGTCCTCTCTCTGTGGAGACACAAACAGAACCCTTCCCCCAAATGCTTACTTTGTAAGCTTTTCAACTTTCTCTGTCTCTATATTTTTGATCAAAACTGGAAAATTTTCCCTTGTACTATTATTTCAAGTATTATCTAACAAAGAAAACAAACCCAAAGTTTACAATCTTCTGCAAGTAAACATAATACAATAATTAACAATACTTTAAATAACAGGCATACATTTACAAGATTAGATAATTATCAATTTAAAAAAAACAAAACTGTGTCATCACCTCAGGGTCTGCAGACAGCTGACAAACCTTGATTCAATGAGGAATTAGATGGTCATCTCCGGAAAATGAACACCAAATTCACTTCAAAGTCAGCATCAGCTGTTATATTGATAAGTCAAATTGCCAATCCAAACGATTGGAATATTATTTTGATGCAGAAAACACCTGGGTTTACACAATTTCTCTTTCAGTTAGAATCAAGGCTTGGCCAGAGCCTAAACTCTAATTGGAAGAGAACTCCCTGACATCTTCTTATTAAAGAAATAAACCACAACTCTTAACAACAAAGTTACAATTAAACATTTCAAAAAGAAATCAAACTCCTCTAGCAACTCATTTTCTCTAAAATTCATCTTTAGAGTAAGATACTTTGAACATGGCAAGACACTGCAGTGCTTCTATGATAACAACTCAGGAAAACCATAACATTAAAATTTTTTTTCTGAGAATGAAGCTCAAATAATTTTCTGGAATTCTGCAAAATATTCAAAACCATGATAGCACACTGCCAGGTCACAAAAGACCTGCCAAAATAAAAGAGACAATTAAGAAAAAGAAAACAAAGAAGCATTAAGTTCACAATTTAACTGATTATCTTCATACATTTGATTCAAGGACATATCTGGAGGCTTTCCTAAAACTTACTTAAAGTATTGAAAGATTTCAAATTAAACAATGAAACAGAAAACAAAATCATTCTGTAATATAGAATTCATACAATCTTATTACAGTGTTTTTAAAATTAAATACAGAAACTAAATTTAAATTTTAAAATCCAACTCAAAATCTATTGATTTATATTGACAATATTGCAAATACTTATAAACTGGCTTCTCTAAAACCATTAACTATAGGAAAATTAAAACTCAATGTTGACATTTAAATAAATGTCCACTCATATCTGACCAATAACAAATCACTAAATATAGGTGATATATATTCAAATAAAATACAAAATACCTTATTATACCTTCAATTATTAAAATACCTAATACTATTAAAATACCTTTACCATTCTTAAAGTTTCAGCTATTTTTTTAACAAAAATGCAAAAACAAACACCTTTAGTTTAACATACAAGAACTGAAAATAAAACTGACTCTCTTGTCCTGTTCCCTTGCTCTGTTTGTTCTCCACAGTATAGATAAAAAGCAGTTCTTGGCCTCTCTCCATCCCCCATTCCCCTGCTGTCTGCAGCACTGGGTCTGTGCAGGCACAGGGGGAGCAGTGGGGGTGCTGCTGGAGCCTCTGGAGCAGGGCAGCTGTGCCTCCCCCCCCTCTCTCGGTGAGCCTGGGCTGTGACCTCACGCTGCTGTGCCTGGGTTTGCTCTGTCCGGCTCTGTCCGGGCAGCGGCCTGCAATTGCTTAAAAGTTGTTAATTTTTTCTCCTTTAAGTTTTCAAAGCATAAATTTTCTCTCCCCATTAGAATCTGCCAGTTCTAATGTAGATATCTCAGGTTTCCCTGAAACAGGGCATTCATCTCCTCCCCCAGCATTTCTGACAGCTGGAGACAGGTCTGTCTGTGTCTTTTCGCACTTCCCACTTTTCTGCGTCCCGGCCGCTGCTGCAGGCTGCCTCTCCCTGGACACCCCTGCAGCAGAACGCACTGAACCTGCGCTTTTTCCCTGTTTTTTTCCCGGTCAGTGTGAAGGCTGCCACTCCCTACCCCTTTCGGCTGAGAGCCGCCCACATGGTCCTGTCCTTCTGCGTCCCGGTCCCCGCAGGTTGCCTCTCCCTGGACATCCCTGCGGCACCGAGCCCGCATTTTTTCGTGGTCCCGTCCCCCTCCCCTCTGTCCCCCACGCCCGGGGAGTCGCCTGTAGCGCCCTCCCGCCTTCTGGGGTCAGGGTTTCTGAAGGGGTAAATTGCAAAAATGTATGTCCTGCAACTCACTTGGAAATATTTCTAACTTAATTTTTCCCCTGGCCTTGCTGATGGCAAGGCCCTTGCTGAACCACCTGCTGCTGGCAAGGCAGTCATAAACTTCCCTCCCCCAGCTCATAGCTAGGTGAGAATCCTTCCCCAGTCTCTGAGGAACTTTAATTGCTTTCTCCGCCTGCTGATAGCAAGGCAGCCGTAAACCTCCCACCCCCTGCTCATGGCTAGGTGGGAATCCTATGATGTGTCTGATTCTGAACCATCTTACCCAAAAGCAATCCGTCCAAAATCGATACGGAGGTTCCTGAAACCGACCAGCAGTGCACAGGAGCGAGGCTTCCCGGGACACCTCCTCTCCGACTCGCATCTGGAACTCGGCTTTTCTTGGCAGAGGGCCAGAAATCTCCTCCACAGTCCACCTCAACAGCTTGCCTCTTCTGAAGTTCTGTCTTTTGGGGGTCTGTACCTGCCTTTGCAGGCTACAAGGATCCACCAGGGTCCGTACCAAATGTCTCTGCCTGGGGGGGTCTCCTCCATCTCGGTGCGTCTTCTTGAGCTTGCCCTTCTGGGGGTCTGCACCCACCTTTGTGGGCTGTGGTGCATCCAGAGACGTCAGATGTCACTGCCCAGCCAGGGGGATGCCAGATGTCAATGCTCAGCCAGGGACGCCAGGTGTCCCAGTCTGGGGTTCCTCCTCTGCCCCGAGATCACCCCAGAGGGACACGAAGGTGGTTCAAAACCTGGTTTTCCCCGAAGCCGCCGAAGAGAGACTGCCGGAGACAGTTTTCTCTTTTTCCAAGGACAGTTTATTGTTTCTTATCTCTGGGACACTTTGCCTGGCCAGCAGCGGTCTGCTCAGCCTGGCATCCATGGTGGAATCTGCCTGGTCAAGGCAGGGCTTATCTTATATAGTTAGTACTACGTATTACATGTTTACAAAATTTTACCAATACAATACAATTTTATTAAATGGTCCAGCCCTGACCCCAACCAATCCAAGAGTGCCAACGTGTCACCCAACATGGATGACATGGAGAAGAAGGAGGAAAAGGTGTCCACCCCCCAAATTCTCCATCTTGGCCACATGTCCCTTATCATAAACATTCAAGAAAACCTATTTATCTACGTTCTAACATTCTAATTTGCACTCTACTCATCATTATTTTCTGTGTCTCTTCTCTCAATGTGGGCAGATTCTCCCAAGGAGCCAAATCCAGCCCCTGCAGCTCCTGGGCAGCACTCAGGGGTCTCTGAGGGGTCTGCCAGGGGGGTTTTTGCACCCCCAAAGGAGCCAGGAAAAAACCCTGGACTCCCACAGGCTTCGGCCTGTTAAATTTCCTCATGGATCAGGATTTCTTGCAGAATAAAGATGCCACCAGTGAGAAGCCTGGTTGTTCTTGGAGTGCCAAAAGCCTCCTATAAATAGACATTACAAACATGGTGAGTTGAGCTTTATTTCACTGAGAAAGAAACCTGAGTTTGTGTCCAGGGCCCTGGGACTGAGACTGGGCATCTCCTTGCTAAAATTCCATCTTGAGCCTCTTTTCTTCCAGACTAAAAATGCCACCACTTAGAAGCCTGGCTGTTCTTTGAGTGCCAAACACCTCCTCTAAATTGAAATTACATAAGTGGTGAATTCAGCTTCATTTTACTGAGAAACAAAACTCAGTTTGTGTCTATGGCCCTGCGACTACGACTGGGCTTCTCCTTGTCAAATTTCCATACGGATCAGGATTTCTTGCTGACTAAAGATGCCAGCATTTAGAAGCCTAGTTGTTCTTTGAGTGCCCAAAGCCTCCTCTAAAAAGACATTGCAAAAGTGATGAAGTGAGCTTTATTGTACAGTGAAACCAGCCCCTGTTTTTTGCCCAAGGCCCTGGGACAGAGATTTGGCTTCTGCCTGTTAAATTTCCCTATGGTTCAGGATTTCTCCCAGACTAAAAATGCCACCACTTAGAACCCTGGTTACAAGTGGAGTCACAAACACTTCCTCCAAAAGTTATGAGGAAACTGGGAGGGTGTGTTTCTTTCCAAAGGGTAAAAGGTTCCTGTTTGTGTCCAGGGCTCTGTGCCTCACACTGGCTTTCTGCCTCCTAAATTTCCCTAAGGATCAGATTTTCTCCCAGACTAAAATGCCACCATTTTGAAGCCTGGTTGTTCTTTGAGTGCCAAAAGCCTCCTCTAGAATAAAATTATAAAAGTGTTGAAGTGAGCTTTATTTTGGTGAGAAACAGGCCCCTGTTTGTTTCCAGTGCCCTGGGACTGGGACTGAGTTTCTTCCTGCTAAATTTTCTGAAGGATCAGGATTTCTCCAAGACTAAAAATTCCACCAATAAGAAGCCTGGCTGTTCTTTGAGTGCCAAACACCTCCTCCAAATAGACATTACAAAAGTGCTAAATTCAACTTCATATATCAGAGAAATAAACCCCAGATTGTGTTAAGGGCCCTGTGCCTTACACTGAGTTTCTACCTGCTAAATTTCCCTAATTCTCAGGATTTCTCCCGTACTAAAATTGCTGCCACGTGCCTAAGCTTCGAGATGCAGAGAAGACATTGGTGTGTGCAGTGGAAAGGGAGAAATGCTATGTCATGTGCACACTTTCTCCTCAGCTTCAAGTACACTTCCGTACTTTTCGCTATGCAGAATTGAAAGAGTGCATAAGACTTACAAGAAGGAAGGCAGAATGGTACAAAACAGAAGGTTTAGAAGAAAAGTCCACATCCCAGGTGTGTTTTGGCAGTAGCTAGGCCTAGCTGCAGAGTGTTCTGTGTGAGCAGTAGATGTCAGTTCAGCTCTGTTAGAGAGAAATCGCTGCAGGAGACAAAGTGAGAACAATGAAACCTCAGATTGCTATAGTGCTCTGCGAAGCACCCTAGTTGTCAGTGACTCCTGGAACAAAGGAGGATCAATGTCTGCTAGCTTTGCTGCTATTTGCCAATCCGTCATGCAGCCTTCTGCCATAAACATGACACTTGCCCTTAGGCTCCGACATGCAGAGAACACATCTCTATGTGCATTGGAAAGAGAGAAATGCTGTGTGGTGTGCACGCTTTCTCCTTAGCTTCAGTTACACTGCTGTGCTGTTGGCTATACAGAGTTGAAAGAGTGTATGGCACTCTTACAAGAAGGAAGGCAGAATGGTACAAAACAGAAGGCTTAGAAGAAAAGTCCACATCCCAGGCGTGTTTTGGCAGTAGCTAGACCTAGCTGCAGAGTGTTCTGTGTGAGCAGTAGATGTCAGTTCAGTTCCGTTAGAGAGAAATCGCTGCAAAACACAAAACACGAACAAGGAAGCCTCCGAGCGCCAGAGTGCTCTGCGAAGCTCCCTAGTTTTCAGTGACTCCGGGGGCTGCAGTAACAGTTTTGTCCACAAGGGTGCAGCACTATTGGTGCAGAGGGGGCTGCAGTATCTGTTTTGTCCACAAGTGGGAGACACTGGTGGAAGGGGTCGGAGGGGCTGCAGTTCCGGTTTTGTAATAAAGGGGGCAGCACTTCTGAAGGAGGAGGGGGGGGGGGCGCAGCAGAACCGGTTTTGTCCACAAGGGAGCAGTTCTAATGGGAGGGCTGCAATACCTGTTCTATCCACAATGAAGCAGCAGTACTCTGGTGGGGGGCTGCAGTGCTGGTTTTGTCCACAAGAAGGCAATACTTTTTGGGGGGGCTGTAATACCCGTTTTGTTCACAAGGGGGCAACACTACTGGGAGGGGCTGCAGTACCGGTTTTGTCCGAAAGGGGGCAGCACTACTGAAAAGTAGGGGTGGCAGTACTGGTTTTGTTTACAAGAGAGCAGCACTACCTGGGGCGAGGGAGGGCGGCCGTGCCGGTTATGTCCGCAAGGGGGACAGCATTACTGGGGGTGGGGGGGGAGCTGCAGTACCGGTTTTGTCCACAACAGAGCAGCACTACTGAGGGGGGGTGGGGGTTGCAGTGCCACTTTTGTCCACAAGAGTGCAGCACTACTAAGAGAAGGGGGGCTGCAGTACTGGTTTTGTCCAAAAGGGGGCAGAACTACTGGAAGGGGGGGGCTGGCAGTACCTGTTTTGTCCACAATGGGGCAGCACTACTGGGGTGGGGGGGAGCGGTTGCAATACCGGATTTGTCCATGAAGGGGCAGCACTACTGAGGGAAGGGGGCTGCAGTACCAGTTTTGTCCAAAAGTGGGCAGCACTATTGAAGGGGGGGAGGGTTGGGCGCAGTACCAGTTTTGTGCAGAAGGGGGTGGCACTAGTTGAAGGGGGGGGTGCTGCAGTGCAGGTTTTGTCTACAAGACGGCAGCACTAGCCAGGAGGGGAGCGCAGCAGTGACGGTTTTGTCCACAAGGGGTCAGCACCACTGGGGGGGAGCTGTTGTTCTTGTTTTGTCCACAAGGGGCCAGCACTACTGAGGGGGTGGGCGAGCTGCAGTACCGGTTTTGTCCACAAGGGGGCAGCAACATTAGGGGAAGAGGGATGCAGTACTGGTTTTGTCCACAATTGGGCAGTACTGCTGGGGTGGGGAAGAGCGGTTGCAGGACCAAAAAAAGTGGGCAGCACGATTGAAGGGGGGGTTGGGGTGCTGCAGTTCCGATTTTGTCCACAAGAAGGCAGTACTTCGGGAAGGGGGGTGGGGCTGCGATACCGATTTTGTCCACAAAGGGGCAGCACTACTGAAAGAGGGGGGCAATGCAGTAAGGTTTTGTTGACAAGAGGGCAGCACTACTGAAAGGGGGGGGCTGAAGTACCGGTTTTGTCAACAACGGGCAGCACTACAGGTGCAGAATAGCAGCAGCATAGGTTTTGTTTGCAAGGAAGCAGCACTAGTGGGGGGGAGGGGCTGCAGTGTCGGTTTTGTCCACAAGGGGGCAGCCCTAATGCCGGGGAAGCTGCAGTACTGATTTTATCCACAAGGATATCCACTAGTGGAGGGGGGTTCTGAAGTACTGGTTTAGGCCATTATGGGGCAGCACTCCTGCGGTCTTAGGGTTGCAGTACCTCTTTTGTCTACAAGGGGGAGCTACTACTGAAAAGTGGGGCTGCAGAACCAGTTTTGTCCACAAGGGGGCAGCACTACTAAGAGGGGGGGCTGAAGTACCGGTTTGTTGCACAAGGGGGCAGCACTACTGAGGACTTAGGGCTGCAGTACCTCTTTTGTCTACAGGGGGGAAGTACTACTGAAAAGGGGGGCTGCAGTACCAGTTCTGTTCACAAGGGTGCAGCACTGGTGAGGGGGGTGCAGCATTGGTTTTGTCCACCGGGGGCAGCACTACTGAAATGGGGGGTGCTGCAGTACCGGTTTAGTGCACAATAGGGCAGCATTACTGGGGAAGGGTAGCACTACCGGTTTTGTCCACAAGAGGGCAGCACTACTGATGGACTGCGCTGCATTAATGGTTTTGTCCACAAGAAAGCAGCACTACTGTGGGGGCGGCGGCTGTACCTGTTTTGTCCACAAGGCGGAAGAACTACTGAGGGCGGGGGAAGCACTACCAGTTTTGTCCAGAATGGGAGAGCTCATGGGACAGCTCTACAAGGGGGTTGGGGGGAAGGGTGGGGCGCTGCAGTACCGGTTTTGCCCAAAATGAGGCAGCGCTAGTGGTGGGTGGGGTGCAGTACCGGTTTTGTCCACAAGGGGACAGCAAAACTGAGGGAAGGAAGGCTGCAGTACTGGTTTTGTACAAATGGTGGAAACACAACTGAAAGGGGGCTGCTGCAGTACCATTGTTTTCCACAACAAAGCAGCACTATTGGGGGGGGGGGCTGAAGTACCGGTTCTGTCCACAACGGGGCAGCACTACTGGTGCAGGTGGCTGCAGTGTAGGTTTTGTTTACAAGGCGGCAGATCTACTGGGGGGTGAGCTGCAGTACCTGTTTTGTTAACAAGGAAGCAGCACTATTGGGGGGGGGGGGGGGGGCTGCAGTACCTGTTTCATCCACAAGAGGACAGCACTACTGGTGGGAGGGCTGCAGTACTGGTTTAGTCCAAAAGGAGGCAGCACTACTGGTGCAAGGGGATTCATTACCGGTTTTCACCACAAGAGAGCAGCACTGCTGAAGAAGGGGTGTCTGCAGCAAAGTTTTTCTCCACAAGGGGGCAACACTAGTGAGGAGGGAGCGGTGTAGTACTGGTTTTGTCCACAAGTGTGCAGCACTACGCGGGGGTTGGGGGGAGTGCTGCAGTACTGGTTTTATTTACAAGAAAGCAGCACTACTGGAGGGGGGGCTGCAGTACATGTTTTGTCCAAAAGGGGGCTGCACTACTGAAAGGGGGGGGCTGATGTACCGGTTTTGTCCAAAAGGAGGCAGCACTACTGAGGGAGGAGGTTCTGCAATACCGGATTTGGCCATGAGGAAGCAGCACTACTGGGGTGGGGTGGAGGGTTTCCAGTGCCAGTTTTGTCCAAGAGGAGGCTGCAGCAGTGAAAGGGGGGGAAGCAGTACCTGTTTTGTCCAGAAGGGGGCAGCGCTACTGGTGCACGGGGCTGCAGTACCGGTTTTATTTACAAGAAGGCAGCACTACTGAGGCAGGGCAAGCTGTAGTACTGGTTTTGTCCTCAACGGGGCAGCACTACTGGGGTGGTTGCAGCTGCAGTACCGGTTCAGCTCACAAGGATGCAGCACTACTAAAAAGGGGGGAGCTGCTAACGGTTTTGCCCAAAACGGGGCAGCACTAGTGGTGGGTGGGGTGCAGTACCCGTTTTGTCCACAAGGAGGCAGCACTACTGGGAAAAGGGAGGCTGCAGTACAGGTTTGGTCACAAGGGGGCAATAATACTGAAGGGAAGGGCTGCAGTATTGTTTTTGTTCAAATGGTGGCAACACTACTGAAAGGGTGGGCGCTGCAGTACCGGTTTTGTCCACAACGGAGCAGCACTACTGGGCGGGGGGGAGGAGCTGAATTACCAGGTTTTGTTCACAATGAGGCAGCACTACTGGTGCAGGACGCTGCAGTACCAGTTTTATTCACAAGGGGGCAGCATTACTGAAAGGGGGGGCTGAACACTGGTTTTGTTCACAATGCGGCACAACAACTTGGGGCTTAGGGCTGCAGTACTGGTTTTGTCCACAAGGAAGCAGAACCACTTGAGGGGGGGGGAGAACGGGGGACTGCAGTGTTGGTTTTGTCCACAAGATGGCAGCTCTACTGGGGGGTGAGCTGCAGTACCTGTTTTTTTTACAAGGAAGCAGCTCTACTGGCAGGGGAGGGGGTGGGGGGGGTGGGGCTGCAGTGTCGGTTTTGTTGTCACGGCAACAGCACTACTGGTGGGGTGTGCTGCAGTTCCTGTTTCCTCCACAAGGGGACAACACTACTGATGGAAGAACTGTATTACCATTTTTCTCCACAGGGGGGCACAACTGCTGAAAGAAGGGTGTCTGCAGTAATGTTTTTGTTCACAAGGGGGCAACACTAGTGGGGGGGGGGGCTGCAGTAGCAGTTTTGTCCACTAAAAAGCAGCACTACTGGGGTGGGGGTTGAAGTGCCAGTTCTGTCCACAAAGCTGCAGCTCTACCGAGGAGGCTGCTGTACCAGTTTTGTCCACAATGGGCAGCACTACTCGTGGGGGAGCTGTAGTACCGGTTTTGACCACAAGGGGTCAGCACTACTGGGTGAGGGGCTGCAGTACCGGTTTTGTCCACAAGGGGTCAGCATTACTGAGGGTTGGGCGAGCTCCAGTACTTGTTTTTTCCAATAAAATCAGCACTACTGGGGGGTGGGTGAGCTGCAGTATGTGTTTTGGCTCCAAGGAAGCAGCACTACTGGGGCAAAGGGGATGCTGTAACTGTTTTATCTACAACGGGGCAGCACTGCTGGTGGGGGGGCTGCAGTACTGGTTTTCTTCCCAAGGGGTCAGCGCTACTGATGCTGGGAGCTTCAGTACCGGTTTTGTCCACAAGGGGGCAGCACTAGTGGGGAGAGGGGGCTACAGTACCGGTTTTGTCCGCAGGGGCACAGCACTTCCGGGGGGGAGGGGGGGAGGGCTCCAGTACAGGTTTTGTCCACAAGGTAGCAGCAGTACTGGGGAGGCTGCAGTACTGGTTTTATCCACAAGGAAGCAATAACACGTGAAGGGGGGCTGCAGTACGTGTTTTGTCCAAAGGGGTCTGCACTACTGAAAGGGGGGGGCTGAAGTACCGGTTTTGTCCAAAACAGGGCAGCACTACTGAGGGAGGGGGGCTGCAGTACTGGCTTTGGCCACGAGGAAGCAGCACTACTGGGGTGGGGTGGAGGGTTTCCAGTACCGTTTTTTTCCAAGATGAGGCAGAACTAGTGAGGGGGGGGCTGCAGTACCTGTTTTGTCCACAAGGGGGCAGCGCTACACGTGGGGGGTGGCCTGCAGAACCGGTTTTGTTTACAAGGGGGAAGCACTGCTCAATGAGGGGGGCCGCATTACCTGTTTTGTTGACAAGGGGGCAGCACTAGTGAGGAGGGGGGCTGCAGTACTGGTTCTGTTCACAAGGGGGACAACAGTGGTGGGGAAGGCCTGCAGCACAGGTTTTGTCTACAAGTGAGCAGCACTAATGAAATGGGGGGGGGCTGCAGTAGCAGTTTGGTGCACAAGGGGACAGCACTACCTGTGGGGAGGGCAGCACTACCGGTTTTTTGCACAAGGGGGCAGCACTACTGATGGGGGGGGGCTGCATTACTTGTTTTGTCCACAAGAAAGCAGCACTATTTTGGGAAAGGCGGTAGTACTGGTTTTGTCCATAAGGGAGCGGCAATACTGAGGGGAGGTTGCACTACCGGTTTCGTCCACAATGGGACAGCTCTATGAGGGGGCGGGGGGGGGGACTGCAGTATCAGTTTTGCCCAAAACGGGGCAGCACTAGTGTTGGGTGGGGTGCATTACCGGTTTTGTTTACAAGGAAGCCGCACTACTGAAGCGGGGGGCGGCAGTACCGGTTTAGTAAACAAGGGGTCAGCACAACTGAGAGAAGGGAGGCTGCAGTACCGGTTTTGTACACAAGGGGGCAGCAATACTGAACTGGGGGCTGCAGTACTGGTTCTGACCAAATGGTGGACACTACTGAAGGGGGGGTGCAGGGGGGGGTGCAGTACCGGTTTAGTTTACAAAGGGTCTGCACAACTAAAAAGGGGGGGGCTGCAGTACCTGTTTTGTCTACAAGGGGGCAGCACTACTGAGCGGGGGGTGTGGGCTTCCGATTTTGTCTTCAAGGGGACAGCTCTATGGGGGGGCGGGAGGGTCTGCAGTACCGCTTTTGCCCAAAATGGGGCAGCACTAGTGGTGGGTGGGGTGAAGTACTGGTTTTGTCCACAAGGAAGCAGCATTATTGAAGGGGCGGGCGGCAGTACCGGTTTTGTCCACAAGGGGTCAGCACTACTGGGGGACGAGACGCTCCAGTACTGGTTTTGTCTGCAGTGGAGCAGCACTAATGGGGGGGGGGGGCAGGCTGCATTACCGGTTTTGTCCACAAGGGGTCAGCACAACTGAAAGAGGAGGTGGGTTGCAGTACCTGTTTTGTCTACAGGGGTGAAGCACTACTGAAAGGGGGGGCTGAAGTACTGGTTTTGTGCACAACGGAGCAGCACTACTGGGGGCTTAGGGCTGCAGTACCGGCTTTGTGCACAAGGGGGCAGCACTACTGCTGCAGGGGCTGCAGTATAGGTTTTGTCCACAAGGAAGCAGCACTAAGGGATGGGAGGGGCTGCAGTGTCATTTTTGTCTACAAGGCAGCAGCTCTACTGGGGGGTGAGCTGCAGTATAGGTTTTGTGCACAAGAAAGCATCACTACTGGTGGGGGGGGAGAGCTGCAGTGTTGGTTTTGTTTTCATGGGGACAGCACTACTGGTGGGGAAGGATGCAGTACCTGTTGTGTCCACAAGGGGACAGCACTACTGGGGGGGCGAGCTGCAGTACCTGTTTGGTCCACAAGGAAGTAGCACTACTGAAAGGGGGGGGCTACATTACCGGTTTTGTCCACAGTGGGTCAGCAGAACTGAAAAGAGGAGGTGGGTTGCAGTACCTGTTTTGTCTACAGTGGTGAAGCACTACTGGTGCAGGTGGCTGCAGTGTTGGTTTTGTCCACAAGGCGGCAGCTGTACTGGGGGGTGAGCTGCAGTACCTGTTTTGTCCACAAGGAAGTAGCACTACGGGAAGAGGGGGGGCTGCAGTACCGGTTTTGTCCAGAAGGAACGAGTTTTACTGGAGGGGGGCTGCAGTACCTGTTTTGTCTAAAAAGAAAGCAGCACAACTGAGGGAGGGTGAGCTGTTGTACCATTTTTGTCCACAAGGGGTCAGCACTACTGGGGGCAGGGCTGCAGTACCGGTTTTATACACAAGGAAGCAGTACTACTGGACGGGGGCTGTAGTACATGTTTTGTCAAAAAGGGGGCTGCACTACTGAAAGGGGGGGGCCTGAAGTACCAGTTTTGTCCAAAATTGGAGAGCAATACTGAGGGAGTGGGGGCTGCAGTACCTGTTTTGGCCACATGGAAGTAGCACTACTGCGGGAGGGGTGGGGGGCTTCATTACCGTTTTTTTACAGAAGGAATGAGTTTTCTCTTGAGGGCGGCTGCAGTACTGGTATTGTCCACAAGAAGGCAGCACAAGTGAGGGAGGGTGAGCTGTAGTACCAGCTTTTTCCACAAGGTGGCAGCACTAATGGGGGGGGCTACAGTACCGGTTTTATCCACAAAGAGGCAGCACTACTGGAGGGGGGCCTGCAGTACATGTTTTGTCCAAAAGGAGGTTGCACTACTGAATGGGGGGGGGGGGGGGTGAAGTATCTGTTTTGTCCAGAACGGGGCAGCGCTACTGAAGGAGAGGTTCTGCAGTACCGGTTTTGGCCACGAGGAAACAGCACTACTGGGGCAGGCAGGATGGTTTTCAGTACCGGTTTTGTCCAAGAGGGGGCAGCAATAGTGAGGGTGGGGCTGCAGTACCTGTTTTGTCTACAAGGTGGCAGCTCTAATGGTGTGCAGGCTGCAGTACCGGTTTTGTTTACAAGGAGGAAGCACTGCTCAATAGCGTGGGGCTGCTGTACCCGTTCTGTTCACAAGGGGGCAGCACTGGTGGGGAGGTACAGTACTGGTTTTTTTCACAAGGGGGCAGCACTACTGAAAGCAGTGGAGTGCAGTACTGGTTTGGTGCACAAGGGGCAGCACTATTGATGGGGGGGGGGGGTGCAGTACCTGTTTTGTCCACAAGGAAGCAGCACTACTGTGGGGGGGCGGCAGTACCGGTTTTGTCCATAAGTGTGCAGCACTACCGTGGGGTGGGGTTGCTGCAATTCCGGTTCCTCCACGAGGAAGAAGCACTACTGGCGGGGGAACTGCAGTAGCTGTTTTGTCCACTAAAAAGCAGCACTACTGGGGCCGGGGCTGCAGTGCCAGTTTTGTCCACAGAGCGGCAGCTCTACTGGGGAAGGCTGCTGTACTGGTTTTGTCCACAAGGGGGCAGCAGCAATACTGTTGGGGTGGGCTCAGTACCTTTTTTTTCCACAAAGAAGCAGCTCTACTGGGGGGGGGGGGGGGGGGGAAGTGCATTACCTGTTTTGTCGAAACGAGTACAGCACTACTTGTTGAGGAGCTGCACTACCGGTTTTGTCCACAAGGGTGCAACACTAACTGGGAGGTGGGCTGCAGTACCGGTTTTGACCACAAGAGGGCAGCACTACTGGGTGGGGGGCTGCAGTATCAGCTCTGTCCACTAGGGGGTAGCACTACTGAGGGGTGGGCAAGCTGAAGTGCCGGTTTTGTCCACAAGGGGGCAACACTATTGGGTGGGTTGCTGCAGTACTGGTTTCAATCACGAGGAAGCCGCACTACTGGGTGGGGAGGAGGGTTTGCAGTATCTGTTTTGTCCAAGAGGGGGCAGCACTAGTGAGGGGGTGGGCTGCAGTACCGGTTGTGTTCACAAGGGGCAGCACTGCTGGGGGTGGGCTGCAGTACCGGTTTTGTCTACAAGGGAACAGCACTAATGAAATGGGGGGGCTGCAGTACCGGTTTGGTGCACAAAGGGGCAGCACTACTGAAAGGGGTGGGCTGCATTGCCAATTTTGTCCACAAGGAAGCAGCACTACTGTGGGGGTCTGCAGTACCGGTTTTGTCCACAAGGGAGCAACACTACTGAAGGGAGTGGGCTGAATTACCTGTTTTGTCCACAAGGAAGCAGCATTACTTTGGGGGGGCTGCAGTGCCGGTTTTGTCCACAGGGGTGTAGCACTACCTGGGGCCGGGCTGGCAGTACCCGTTTTGTCCACAAGGAGGTAGCTCTACTGGAGGGGTGGTTTTGCAGTACCGGTTTGTTCCAAAATGGCACAGCACAACTGAAAGTGGGGGGGGGGGGGGGGGCAGTACTGGTTTTGTCACTAAGGGGGCTGCACTATCTGGGGATGCGGCAGCAGTACCGATTTTTGCCACAAGGAGTCAGCACCACTGGGTGGGCCTACTGCACTACCGGTTTTGTCCACAAGGGGACAGCTCTATGGAAGGGGGGGGGGGGGGGCTGCAGTACCGGTTTTGCTAAAAAGGGGGCAACACTAGTTGTGGGTGGGCTGCAGTACCAGTTTTCTCCTCAAGGAGGCAGCACTATTGAAGGGGGAGCGGTAATACCGGTTTTGTCCACAAGGGGTCAGCACTACTGAGGCGGGGCATGGGGGCTGCGGTACCAGTTTTGACCACAAGGGGGCAGCACTACTGAAAGGGGGGGCCTGAAGTACCGGTTTTGTCCACAATGGGGCAGCACTACTGGGGTTTTAGGGTTGCAGTACCAGTTTTCTCAACAAGGGGGCAGCTCTACTGGTGCAGGGGGCTGCAGTACAGGTTTTCTCCACAAGGGGGCAGAACTATTGGGGGGGCGCTGCAGTGTTGGTTTTGTCCACAAGGCGGAAGCACTGCTGGGGGTGAGCTGCAGTACCTCTTTTGTCCACAATGAAGCAGCACTACTGAGGGGGGGGGAGTAGGCTGCAGTTTCAGTTTTGTCCCCAAGGTGGCAGCACTACTGGTGGGGGGCTGCAGTACCGGTTTTGTCCACAAGGGGGCAGCACTGCTGAAAGGTGGGGGGGATGCAGTACCTGTTTTTTTCTACAAGGGGGCAGCACTCCTGTGGCAAAGGGGATGCAGTAACGGTTTTGTCTACAACGGGGCAGCACTGCTGGTGGGGGGGTTGCAATAGCGGTTTTGTCCACAACGGGGCCGCACTACATAAGGGAGAGGGAAGTTGCAGTGCCGGTTTTGTCCACAAGTGGGCAGCACTAAAAGGGGTTTGGGGGGGATGCTGTTGTACCCGTTTTTCCACAAGGGGGCAGCAGTACTCGGGGAGGGGGATGCAGTTCCGGTTTTGTCTACAACGGGGCAGCACTACTGGGGGAGTGGGGTCTGCAGTACCGGTTTTGTCCACAAGGAGGCAGCACTACTGAAGGGGAGGGGCTGCACCATTCCAAAGACAAGGCATATCTGTTCTTTTTCACAGGTCTGTAAATTGTAATTGTACTTCTGAAGCCTTTTCAAGAAGAATGCAATGCACCTGAAGATATGCTTATTAAAAATGTACTTTCCAAATCAAATCCTATACTTTAATTAGACTAGTTAAGGATGGTGGTCTCACTTCAACTAAGCCCATTTGAAATTTAGAGCATCTCCTCTCACTCTGATGCTGCTCTCCATTTACTCCAGTGTAGAGTCAGCCATTGGCTCTCAGTGGCTTGGCCCAGTCTGTTTGGGAAGAAAGAAACCACAGTGGCAATGTTTCAAAGGATTTACATGTGTTGGTATTCTGCACTGAGTGGAAGCAAAGCAAACTGGCACCTGGAGCAGTGAAATAAGGGGATTTTCTCCTTAATTTTCTTAATGGAGCATGGACTCAGCTGGGGAAACCAGTGGAGTGTGTGTGGAGGGCTGCTCTGCACACCTTGTGCCTCAGTCCCACTTTTCTGTGCCTTCTTACAAAGTAGAATGACAGCAAAAGTAATTTTGTCCATACCCAGAACTGACATAAAATCATCCTTGAAGCTTGTAGCCAAATTGCCACTGCAATGTGAATTTTAAGTATGTTCTGTAAGACTTGTGCTGTCCCTAGCATGACTCACACTGGGTGTGCAAAACAGTGATGAAAAGTGAGTCTTCAGGTGCTCCTATCTGCTGCTGCTTCTCAAGACTTTGTTGCTATCATTATATTATCATGCACTCAGGAAGCCTCAAACTTTTCCCTGGAAATCTAGTGACCAGTTCTTATATTTATCAGGGTAGTCATTGTCTAAGCTAGCAGGGTACTTGCTTGAACTTTAAGGGGCTGACTTTATCTTGATTAGATGTACTGCAGACTTAATTGTTCACATCTAAAGTGAGCACAGTGACCATCACTCAGTTGGTTTTCTTAGATGTCTCTTACTTTCTTCTCTTCTCTTTGTTTTAATTTTGTTTTCCAAAAGAAATGGTCAAGCTTTCTTAGCAGCTTAATGGCTAGGAGAGATCTCTGGGATGAAGTTGGGTGAGATGTTCTGTGTTCCAGTTAAGTGCTCTAATTTTTACCGATTTTACTTATTTAGAGGTAAGAGAAAATGAGCTATTTTTCCCCCCCTTTCCCTCTTTGAACCAGAAAGGGTCTTCTCATCTAAACTGGTTCATACATTCCTTCAGGCAATCCAATTTTTATGGAAAATAAACTTTCATCAGAAAATCCCTGACTCGCTGTCCTCCCTGGAGACCTACATCTACTGGATTTTAGTTTCTTTGCCTTTGATGCATTGACACAAAAAAGCCTTTAATAAGCAGAAGTGAGCCCACCATTCATCTTTCTCTGCTACTCTCCAATTTGTAAATGAGCAAAGTTTGGTTATATACTTGCATGTGGTAATTATTCTGTAGTCATTAAAACACTGTAGTCTTTCGTGGTTCCAGCAGTGAATCTTTTCCTACTGATTATTGGAAGACTATAAGTGCTAATGACAACTATTAGTCCATTTTGGAATTGTAAATCTTTTATCCTCTGAATCAATCACTTGATTTTCAAATTTGTTTTTTTAAATTTTATTTTTCTGGACATCTTTCTGAGACCCATCAGGAAAATTTGATATGAATATAGGTAATTTTTATATTTCAATATTTTTATGTTCCAATATGACTAGGAGGAACATTAAAATGAAGGTTGGTAAGTTCTACCAACCATAAATATAGAAGAGCTCATAGTCTACTGAGAAGGTTTGGTCTGAACAGCTTCTTAGATCTCATTCCTTTAGCAAAAAACTTGTATCATTTTGTGAATTTAAATATAGTATTGTTGCCATCATTGGTTGGTTGATTGGTTTATTTTTTAATTTGACTAAGTGGAAAATAACTGTTAAGCAAAAATATTTTTCTTGCTGTTGTACTCAGTAATGTCACCTGGTTCTACCCTTCTGAGCAACATGACAAACTAATCTTAATTAATTTAATCTAAATTTTACTTCATAACCATCTTCCTGGTTTTCAAACCTATTCAGCAACAAAAAAGAGTAGGAAACTTTGGATTTCCATGTATTTGTAAAAAACTGGCACTTTCTATGTAATGCAAATCTTGAGTCTCACAGATAAACTGTAAACTCTTGAAGCAGTGTGTGTCAGGGGTGGGAATTCTTTCAGGGTGACATGAACGAGACTGGCACAAACTGCAGCACATTTTCAATTAACTTATTTTTCTTTCCCCTGAGTTTACAATGCATGCAAAATGCTGATATGGTTCAGACAGCTGTTCTCACAGTGCAGTAAAAGCAGGTTTAACATTAAGATTGTCCCAGTGCATGAGGTGGGGGAGATGGGAAGGGGGGAGTTTTTCCCTCTGCTTCCACATTAACCCATTAAGAAACAAGGCAAGTCATTAAAGAATGTATTTTACTAATAAATCACATTTGAAACTGCATGCTATGCAAATGGACAGGCATGAGTGGGACTGAATTTGTTTCTGTAAAAAGACTTGCACACTTTTAAATCACAGGTTTGAAACTGAGGAAAAACTTTTTTTTTTTTTTTTAATTATATAAAGGTGATGTAAAATTACACTTATAGTAATGGGGAGAGAGCTTATTTACTCCTAAATTTCATTAATTCATCTCATTGGATATTCTTTCTGTTTGTGGTATCTTACTTGTGATATTGACTCTTTATGTGATATTTAGCAATAGTTTATGAAAAAAATAATTGAGCATCTGCCTATTCTGTTTCATTACTTTCCCCTAAAGCTCTTTTGAGTGCTATGCAAATCATGCCAATTTCCAGTAACAGTGGAAGTGTTGTGACAACTTCCTGTTGTCTCAAAATCTGTGTTTTGCCCCACACTCATCCTACTCTGAGTCTTTTTAGTACCTGACTGATGTAACAGTGAACAAAACTTTAACATTCCCCCCTGCATGCTATTTCTGCTATGGACTGGTGTTCTCTTTCTTTCTGTCTCTCCACAAACATTTATTGGTGTTGATGATACACCAAAAGAATTGCTATATTGCACAACCCTCCAAACTAAAGACCGGTGGCTTCTTTCTTTTTCTTTTTCTTTTTTTCTCCATCCTTTGGTCAATTAGTATATTAGTCCAGAGAAATGCCAAGCTGCATACAGCTGCTCTATGTTGCATCTAGCTATTAAAGGCATCTATTCATGTGCTTGTCAATTGTGTCATTTTTTCTCTTTGTGTGTTGCCCATGCTACTTCTGGCATCTCCCTTCCTTCCAAACCTTTTCATGCCCAGCAGATAGTTTTTGCAGACCTAATGAGGCAAATGTCATGGCTGTGTTTGAGATATCTCAGTGTCTATTTTAGTCTGGTATATTAAAATGAAGGCAAGGAAAAGTAGTTTGTGTTGTTCTTGAAGTAGACATTCTATTATATTGCAATTAATTGTTGCAAATGTGAGCCTTGCATTAGAAAATGAGCTCTGTATTTGAAAAGCTGAGGTATGTGATGTTTGAACATGCTCACATACAAACTGCTGCTTAGGAGAGATTAATGACAAAGGTGTTCCCATCTGTGCATGTGCAACTGATCATCAAACACAAATGAAACATGTCAACACTCACACAAAATGCTCTAGAATTCATCTCTCCTTTTTCCATAGTGCTTCCATCTAACTAGCTCTTTAAACAATTCTCTCAGGAAGAAGTGGGTTCTATATGAAACCATGAAGGCTTCAAAAAATTGCAAGGGATGGAGAACAGCAGCTAAACTAGTCTGGTTCATACCAGACACAACCTGCTGGTGTGATTTATCTGCCTTCTTAATCAGGCACTCAGGAAAAAAATAATGATATTCACAATACCATTCTCTAATATGATTTTATTTGTAGTCAAGGAAGAGACAGAAAATACCTGAAAAACTTATATTTCAGCTAGTGTTTCAAGTCTTCTTTTCAAATTTGACAGATTTCTCAGTTATGAAATCACAGCAGAGCTGACCAAAAATATCCTTTACCCTATTCCTGGAGTTCTTAAGTAAAATCCTTTGCCAACAGCAGAAAGCATTCTATATTAATTATGCATTGGAAAAAAATGGTCTTTCACAGAAATTCAGGCTAAGTTAATTTAAATCCAGGCTAAAACAGTGTTGCTGCGTGGATTTTTCTGCACCAATCTGAGCTCCTACTCCTCCTTGGAGGCAAGGGGATGGAAGAATGTGTGTGGGGTAACCAAACATGGAGCATTGTTATCTCACTTGGCCACACCTTGCTCCAGAAACTGGCTGCTGTCACCTGAGAACTTTGTGCCCTGGACCTGAGATGATGATGAAGTCAAATCAGCACACCTGACAAGAAGAAATCCTTCCAGAATATCTTAAAGTTCAGCATTACCTGCCAGTATTTCAATCTGATCTTCACTACAATTGAACAGACAACTTCCATCAATTACACAGTGAGTTGTTTGCCACCTGGGTAAATGACACTTGATAGCTGGCACTGAGTAATCAGGAAGAGTAGGGTTGGTTAAATATCAAAAGTGAGAGACACTCAGACAACTCGCTCTTCAAAATGTGACACTAGGCACCTGTACTTTTTGTTGTGATCCACTCCTGGATCCCCTTTACTTTATGGTTTTTGAACAGTAACATATTTACTGGATAGTCACTAAAATGACTTGTGAATAAAGCAGACAGACCTGATATTGTAGAGTGACTATTTGTGAAGTTATGCTAAAAAAAATCTTAAAATATCAGTCCCAGTCAGAAACTGAACTGACCTATATCAAAGTAATTTACAACTATGTATAACTGAATATGTGTGAGAACACAAATGCTCACCCTGCATATGTGTGTTGACAGAAGTCAAGGATTGTTTATGAAGAATTACCATTTTTTAGCTAAAATATTTAATAACTGTTTTATTGTCAGGCTGAAAAAATACTGATGTGGCAAATCCACTGTTACTGATGTGAAATCTTTCTCCTCCATTCTATTTCTACAAATGTTTACTGTTGTGAACTGGAAGATCCTTTGTCATTTGTGCAACACTGGGCTGTTTTTAATTCAATTCATTTATGTCTATGTCTGTGTGTAAAGGTGATTAGGATTATTTGAGTCTCCTCACAATTACAATTAAGTAATATGCAGAAAACTCAAATTTCTGACAATTTGATTTCCCAGAAATACGTAAGTGAAGTAGAACTTGCCAAACTCAAATGTTGCTTGATTTAGAGCAGTGAGTTTATGCTTTATATGGTTCTTTCAGTGTCTTTTCCTTTTTGTTTTCCAAAACTTAAACAACCTCCTCCCATGAGGCAAAGCTGTTGACATTTCTTTAAGCAATTGCAGACTTTCCAAACTGTTTCTTGACACTGTCAGGGTAATCAGAATTGTATAAATTATAACTACTCTTCAAAGATCTCTGTAACTTGAACTCTTTGATGAGGTCGTGTGATGTTTGGGGCAGTGAGGGAAACTTATGGGATACCAGACATTGCACAATATTTAAATATCCTTAGTTATATATTCAGTGATTGCAAACACATGGCAATATTTTATTAACTCTTCTGAAATAAGAGAATGTGTTTGTAAAAGGAAAAAAAAAAGTATTTCAGTAAAAAAGCTCATACCATAAGACTCATGTACCAGGAAGCAAAATTACTGAAGTGTTTTCAGAAAAGAACACTTACCTCAGTACAATAGATTTTTTTTTTTTTTTTGCATCCTGCACACTTGTTATTGCTGTTAGTGTGTTCTTCCCTTTTATTCAGAAAGACTGATATACTGTAAAATGTAATAGTTTTTACCTGTCTTTTAAGTAAAGCAATAACAGATTGATACCATATCCAACAAAACAGAAAATATGAATGAGATTCTTTAGCACTAGAACAAACGAAAAATTCCCTTTAGCAAAGTTATTTTTACCAGTTGCTTCAAAAACACTGTGTTAGTAAATTAGGTTATGGAGACGTTGCTGCAACATGGAAAATATCTTTGAACTAGACACAAATACTTATTAAGATGCATTAGAGAGGAACACAGATGCTGCCAGCAGCAGCCATACATTAGCTCTACCTTTTACTTTCCTTTTAAAATGTTGTTTTAATTATCTCAATCTGTTTTCCCTAAGCAATAGAGCAGCCTATGCAATCCACCAAGTTCTAAGAAGACACCCAAGAAACCCTTTGTTTTAGAAGCAGGAAGAAATCAGTAATGGAGATCTCTAAATCTGCTTCTATTTTACTTTTTAAAAATGGTTTAAGAATGAGATGCTGGAAGAAAATGTGGCCTGAACAGAACAGTATGGGTTTGTAAATCTTGAAAACAGAGAATCAAAATAGAGAAAAACACACATGTCAATCATTCACCAAAAACTCAAACTAACAAATGGAAAAACTGCAGAAAACTATCCCTCAAGGAATTTTACAGGCATGCCTTTTTAAGAGGGTATGGCAAGGAGAATGTTATGTAATGAAGTATTCAAATTAATTGATGAAGGATTTCAGAGAGAAACTATCCTTGGCAGAAGAAAAAGACTGAAGAGATAGTAAAAGACAAATATGCCAGTTGTCATCAAAATTGAGTCCCTTAATTGAAGAATTGCAGAATAATTTGGTACCACCTGTAAATGTAAATAAACTGCATCTGTGTTCCAAACCTACTTTTCAACAATGCTATGGAAAAGTTGCCTAGAATTTTGGACACAGGTTTTTTTATTTCAATGTAGGACAGGTCAGAAAGCCACAATCTCAGTTAACAGTAAAAGGCACTAACTTTGAATTAAGTAACCTAGGAAACAAAGGAGTTTCCTTCCCAAAATTCATGTTTAAAAGATGTTGTTTGCTTAAACTGACTATTCTGATTAACTTTCACAGGGCAACAACACAAGTCTGATGTGTCCTGAGAAGGGATCCTCTGGGTAGCCCCACTGCCCTACTTTCAAGCCACTTTCAAGCTGAGCCTTTGAGAAAAGCAAAGAGAAAAAAAAAAAAAAAATGCTAGGACGATGTGGAGCTTCCCTCTGGCTACTAGAAAGAAGCCCAGAGCCCTGCAGGAAGGAGGTAAAAGAAACAAAAGAGGCTCCTTCTCCCGGTGGTGTTCACAGCTTTATTTCGGATGCGGTGCTGGGAGAAAGAGGAAGTGGGAATGCCTGGACCTTGGATTTTAAACCTCCCACCAGGGGCGGAGTAAAACCAGAGCCCAGCCAATGAGCTCAGGGGGGAGGGGAAAGGGGAGGGCAAAGGACTGAACCACAGGACAGGGTACAGGGGAAGTTAGGGAGATACCATTTTCAATGCTACACACAGCAGTATATGAAATGCAACATCTCCCCGTTTTTTTTTTTTTTTTTTTTTTTTTTTTTTTTTTGGTTAAAACAAGGCTAAATAAAACATTGTGTTCATTTTTGATTCAGAAGATGAATTTGCCCATCACTTGCAGTTTGCAGGAAAATTAGACTGTTTTTTGTTTGTCAACTTTATATGGCTGACTACTGAGGTAGTAGAAATGAGACCATTAACAGCTTTGAAAATTAAGTTACAGAGGATCTCAAATGCTACAACTATAAGGAAAAGAATAATAAAGAATAACAAAATTGTTTCAACTATAGAAGTCCACCACCCTGTGAGTCCCCAGCCTATGAACAGTTCATTGAAACAATCTTCTGATTCTAGTTAACAAAAAGACAGCTTGGAAGGGGTTCTTTCCGGGGTTGAGTAGAGGGTAGGTTTTCTCTAAAAGGAAAAACAAACATTTTAAAAACACATTAAAGTCTTTGTCTGCTGGAAGGTCCTTCTATGAAGATTTTTTCTCTTCCTTCCAACGGCATCTTCTTTTTGAAGCAGTGGCTACTTGCTTCTCATCCCCTTCTGCTGGAGCTGTATTTTTTGGAACAAAAGGCTTGACCCACTTATGGGGAATCCACCGAGGGCCTGAGGGAGTGGATATGCATGCATAACCACGTCCCCAGGTAACAAGCTCATAGGGACCTTTGGTTTCCCATGTTTCTAGGTCCCTAATCAAAACTGGTGGATGCTGAGATAATTTGAACTGTTTACTGCTGTTAAAATGACATACCACAGGAGGACTCATGTTTTCAAATTAGCAATTTAAGAAATTGATAGTGAACAGGGCTTTACAGAGCTTTTGCTGTGGAGACATCCACATGGTGGAACTGCTCTGGCCAGGACCTGTTTGAGCGTCTGGTGGGCATGGTCAATCACAGCTTGACCTGTGGGGGAGTGCGGGATGCCAGTTTTATGTTCCACTCCCCACTGCTGGATAAACTCTAGAAACTCCTTGGATATGTACGCTGGGCCATTATCTGTTTTGATTTCCCTAGGAATCCCCAGCACTGAAAAAGCTTGCACTAGGTGTTGTTTGGCATTGTCCTGGTTTGAAAGGACAGGTGTCTGCCAGTAAGGGCAGAAGTTTCCCTTTGAAATAGAGACTTTGGTTCCATTCCCCCCAAGTATTATAATTGTTTGAATCAAGGACTCTGAGGCAGAGATAAGGGGGTGGGAATAACAGTTCTTTTACTAATATATCTAACCGTACAAGCAGAAAAACAGCAGTTGTAAAAATTGCTAACAGAACAGAATAGATAACTCGGTGTCAGTCCCTTTAGATGCAAGCACACTGTCTCTGTACTTGGTCCCAAGTCCAGCAGCCGCCGAGGGCAGGCGGGAACGGAGGCAGAAGGGGGGGCGGCAGCGGCGACGCCAGTCCCGGCGGGAACGGGCTGGAGCGGCGGCTCCTCGCTCACCGTGTGTGTCCGGGTGATCAGCTGTGTCCGCAGAGGCAGGAGGCTGGAACGGGGCAGATGCAGGGCAGGTGATCACAGAGGGTCTGGCTCTCCTGTGCTCGGCCACGAGGGCGTCCTCCTCCCCCGCTCACCAGAAACACGAGTCCCTCCCCCCCCCCCCCCCCCCCCCGGAAGCCTCAGAGGCCCCTCTGGGAGCCGCTGCAAATGACCCCTTTTGTCTGGAGTCATCAGAGACCCTGGGTGTAACCCGGCCAGCTCCATTGGCATGATAATGGGAAAAATTCTTTCAATTGACATAGTAATAGAAAAACACTCAACCCCCAACATAAGGTTTTGACAGTCATGACAGAACTTAAAATTGGAGTGTGAGTAAACCAGACTAGATGTCAGTGTGACACACCTCAGTTTTGGCCATGCTAAATTGTATTAGAATCATATATTCTGACTCCTGCACAGTCTTACTAAAACAATGCAGAGCCCTTGGTGTTATGGGATTGCTGATGTAAAAGACCTTTGCTTCACACCACTTTTCACAGCTGACTCACAGCTTTCTTTCAACTTCCTATCAATTCCTGCAATCGAATCTTAAGAGCAGATAGAACTCTGTTTCCTGCAATTTCTGTGTAGGATTCAGTAAATCATTTACAAAGATATAATACCTGCAAGATCCCTACATAGAGCAGTGTAAAAAAATACTTTGGCATTTTCCTGTCTTTGTAAAAAAATGTAAAGGTCAATACTAACAACTTCAAGCCTTGTTTTGTTTTGTTTTTTTCTGAGTTTTTAGAACTGAGCCTCTAGCATTTTGAAACAGTATTCTCTTTTTTTTTTTTTTTTTTTGCTTTCAGAACCAGTGCTTATTTTAGCCATCAGAGATTGTATTATCCAAAAGAAATAAAATTAGCATGAATTGGCAATAAATGAAATGAAATTCATTAAACAAAACACTCCATCAAGCTGCTGCATGTGAGACTCCCTGATTGTAGGAGCTTCAAATGAGGGATGTGGAACTCCAGGCGGACTCTTTAAAATGCTGCTTATTATATCCAAATGGTGCAGTAATTTATTTATAATTTAAAATGCTGTTTATTGTATCCATGTGATGCAGCAATTCACGGGCCGTGGGTGACAAGAGCCCAGCCCACAGCCTGACAGCCACATCCGTGGGTTCCTCTGAAAGCTTCCTCTAGTTCTGGTAACAGTGCACTAAATAATTTTCATTACAGAGCATCCTAGAACATGACAACCAATCAATCCCTTCACTATCACCTGTAGCCTATCATACCTACTGACATTACAATATTCCTGTTACTATTTTCCAATCACAAAAGGTTAGTGTGTTTCAGTTTAAACTAGAAGTTGTTTTTCAGTTTTCTTGCAGTGGAAAATCCTGAGATCTTTTCTCTACTTGCAACATGGTATTTTTGTTTGCCTGTGAAAATTCTTTTCCTTGGTAAAAACATATTTTGTTTGATGTGGATTTATCCTTTGCTCAGAGTCATAAAAGCCCCTTCCAACTCACTGCCCTTTGCCTTCTTAGTTACCCAGTAAGACTGGCTCAGCAATTCTTTTATTCTACATCAAAACTTGCTCTCATCTCTCTTCCTTCTTCAGATTCTACATTCAAAAATCTTTCTGTTATACACACACATCTGTGAGACCTTCTTGTCAACTCCTCATCCTTCCTAACATATGGGGTTCTGCCCTATAGGGGATGGGATCCTGCCCTATAGGGCACAGCCCCTGCAGGAACAAACTGGACTTCTGGACAGCAGATCAATATGATTTTGCAGAAGCCAATTTATTGTTTATAATTCACCCTAATTATCCATTTCTAGAACCATCACCCTTGTGGGGACACACTCTACAATTGGTAATTTTAAGGTGTTGATCCACCCATTCAAACCCCCCAGAGTCAGTAATTGGTGGTCTCATGCAGTTTCACCACCTCCTATTATCTTGAATCTTCTAATCTTGGTGTTCTGTGTTTTCAACTTCTTCTTTCCCCATTTAGCATAGTTTATGTTCCAGCGGCCTTGGGGGGGTTTCAAACAAGTTATTAAAATCTCCTAAAACTTTCTCATGTTGTGCACCTATTATAAACACTGGTCTAAACTAAGAAATGCACACAAACAGCTGGCATGTGAAAGAAGTGTTTGAACAAACAGCAAAATATGCAGAAAGAACTGAACAGCAAAACATAGCAACTAAATATGGTTTTTGGCTGGTGCACACCACCCAAGGCCCAGATTTGTACAGACATGTCCACCAGTGTCTCAACCTTGTTCAGCATTACTACAATTCCCCTTCTTTTTTTGTACCAGCCAAATCGTCTTTGTTATCTTATCCTTATCTTATCTTGTCTTATCTTATCCTAGCCTTATATTATCATATTCTTATATTATCTTATCCTTATACTATCTTATCTTTTATGATATTCTATATCATATGATATTCTATCTTATTTTATCAAGAGAATCACTAACTTTATTTATGGAAAAAACAATGTGCTAATAGCAAACAAAAATATCCAAACCCCTTTGATTATATCTTTCAGCCACCCAGATATTCCCCACCCTTCTAACCATTCATCCAAACCCCAGTTGTCCACAGTTAACTTCCTCATATTATCTTGCAGTTGTTTGATCTTCTCGTGAATGGATGCAGAATGGTCAGAAAGATACATCCAGCACATCCAATCAAAATGCTCACATCTGGGCCCATGTGCTGATAGCAAAAACTCTATAGCAGCTCTATTCTGCAGTATGGGGTGTCTAATGCTATTTACATCTGTAAGCATTTGTTTCAAAACAGTGGAAGTGATATTCAGCTGTTCATTCACTCAACATCTCAGCTTCTCAAGTGTAGTCAATGCCTGAGCAGCAGCAACACCTGGGGAAAGAATTGATGCTATTAATTGTGCCAGAGGACCCCAGAATTCCAAACGATTGTAAAAATTAGGCTCCAAATCCCCAATTTCTCTTTTAGCTCTTTTGATGTGCCCTGCTCTCCAAAGGGTCTGATTCAACAATTCATGCATGCCAGGAGCAAACATAGTTAACTTTCAGAGTATATTCGGGGGAATTTGGGGTGTTTTGGGAGTTCTCAGGAGTGTTATAAATGGATATTTCGATATGTTAACTTTTCAACCCTTGGCCATATGCATTTACCTCTCGCTTGGTGGAAGTTGCTGTGGGCCAGGGCCAGCACCGAGCTGGGCTGTGTGGGCCAGGCAACGTGGAGAGTCTTGGCTGATCTTGCTGTGTCCCTGGCCTCAGCAAAGGCTTGGAGGATTTGCCTCCCAAGGCATCCTGCTCATTGGCTCTTCCTGTGCGCCTTGGAGAGAACAAGGACGGCATTTCTGGCAGCTGGGCATTAGCAGCCCTTCAAACGGGGGCGTGTTGTGGAGCAAGCCCAGCTGAGACACCCTGCGAGGAGCCAGCCCAGTGCTCCTTGCTCCTCTCTGCTGACACCAGATGGTTGATGTGGTTTTGGGATGAGCCCAGCTCCGTGATGGGGTGCTACGTGCACACGAGACAGCTGCCCCTGTCCCGCGGGGTCCCAGCAGTGCCTCGCAGTTGTCCTGCACACACATCAGGATGTGGCCAAGAGAGGTCCTGGAAGCTGAGGCAGCCAATTTGAAGCTTTTGCAGGTGCCTACAGGTCAAGGCCAACGGTGTTCCCTCAGGATACAGCAGTTCTGAGACTTCACCCCAGAGCTGCCTGATGCCGCCCACTCCTTGTGGCACCAGTTGCTTTCCTGTGGAATGTTCTACCTCCACCAAGAGCAAAGAGGGAGCTGGAGAAAGAGCTTGCCAGGCCACTCTCAATCCTTTCCCAGCAGTCCTGCTCCCTCCCTCCAGTCCTCAGACTGTGCCCATCCCTTTTGTTCCCCTTCAGCTCATCCCTTTGCTTTGCTTTCCATCAATAAAGTTTGGCTTCTTCACTTTGCCTGCATCTCTGTGGAGCTCAAGCAGTGCAAATCCTGAGCCCTGGGACACACAGGCCTCTCCTGCTGTTCTGTTCCGCGCCGTGTTCTGTGCAGAGACTCAGAGAAACAAGGGCAGATCAGGTTGGAAAGGTCTCTGTGCTGAAGCTTCAGTCCCACAACACTGTGAACTTCAAGGTCTTGCCTCAAGGCTGATAGCTGCTGCCAGCTTGGCCCCATGCCACCCACTGTGGACGTGGCCAGGGACAGGACGGCAGAGGGGCTGGGCAGACACCCCGCAGCGGCCGTGCTCCATCCTCTGGGGCATCCCGGGGCTTTCCCTGCCTGGGGAGCGCAGGGCTGGCCTGTGTTCTCTGCACAGGAACGGTTGATCTTATCCACAGGAAACAAAATCAGCATCCCCATTTCCAGATGTCAGTTAGGAGGAGGTGTTTGGTGCAGCAAAGGCAGCCGGGCTTCTCGATGGTGGCAGCTTTGGTCCGGCAGAAATCTTGTGCCGTATGGAATTTTAGCTGGCAGAAACCCACTCCCGGCTAAGGCCCCTGAATAGGAATGGTGGCTATTTTCCACAGGACATTAATCTCACCACCCCAGTTTCCAGATGTCACTTAGGAGAAGGCATTTGACAGTCCAATGGCAGCCATGGTCCGAGGATATGGCAGCTTTGGTCTGGGAGAAATCCTGCGCCATATGGACTTTGAGAGGGCGGTAGCCCAGTCCCAGCTACCGGACCCTGGTGGCTCTTTTCCATGTGAAACAAATCTAACCATCCCAGTTTCCTGATGTCAGTTCAGAGGAGGCTTTGACACACCAAATGCAGCCATGGTCCTAGGAGTTGGCAGCTTTGGTCTGGAAGAAATCCTGTTACATAGGGAATTTTAGCATAAACAAACCCATTCCCACTCCCAAAGGACCATAAAGAAGAACAGTGCCTTTTTCCACAGGAGAAAAACCTCAACATCCCCGTTTCCAGATGTGAGTTATGAGGAGGCATTTGGCACTCCAACAGCACCCAGGCTTCTCAGTGGTGGCAGCTTTGGTCTGGGAGAAATCCTGCACCCTATGAAATTTTAGCAGGTGGAAGTCCAGTCCCAGTTAGAGGCCCCTGGATATCAACGTTGGCTCTTTTCCATGGGAAACAAAATTCACCATCCCAGTATCCAGATGTCAGTTGAGAGGAAACATTTGGTGCACCAAAGGCAGCCACTGTCCTAGGAGGTGGCATCTTTACAGGGCACACATCCACAGATTTTTCTCTCTCAAGGATTCAGAGAGTGCAGCCTCCTTTTATCCTTAACTCCCGGCCACACTTTGCCCTCTTCCCTTCCCCGTTGGCCAAGGTACTCGGAAGATACAGCCTTCCCAACCCGTGTACCCCATATTCCCCCTTGAATCTGCCATTTCCTCCCGAAGTTCAGAAGTTCAGCCTTGTGCAGACTCTTGTCTGGTTCAGGAGCCAAGCTGTGTGGGCCCAGTAACAAACCTGCTGCCCAAAGCTAGTAGAAACTTTACAACCCATTTCAAAGACCCTAACAGCCATCCCTTCACCCATGAAGTGATTTGTAAAGACATTAGCACACATCTTTCCTCTCACATTGATGTTTCCTCTGCTGCTAACAGACTTTTAAAGCCAGCCTTTGGCCTGACCTCTCTGCTGTTGCAGTTTCATGGACAGAGGTTGTTGTCTCTTCCACCTTCCATGGGCAGATCAATGTTCAGCCATCTCCAGGACAGCAGGGCCCCACCCCACAGCACTGTGACGTAGGAAGACAAAAACCATCACTCCAAATGTCCCCCATCCTCCTTCTTCCCAGGCATGTGGCTCTGCCAGTGGGGTTTGCTGCTGGTTGCCACAGGAAAAAGAGGACCACTGTGATCCTGTGGGGCTCAATGGAACCAAACATCCATTGTGACACTGCAGAGCCTCACAGAACCCAGAGTCCATGGTGACACAACAGGGCCTTGGGGAACCAAGGAGTCCAAAGGACTAAAACAGATCTTGCATGGCTGTGTCTTGGAAAGAGAAACCTCCTTGGCACACACTTAAGAAGGGTGTCTGTTTGTAATGGGGAAACTCAGGAGTTTTAGATTGCTTCAAAAAGAGAAAAGGAAGAAAAGCCCTGTTTCCCTGAATGCTGCCAGATCTCCAAGCAAAGCAGATCCCAGGTGAATTGAGGACAGAATGGATGGGGTTGGGCAATGTGGAGCAAGGTTGTCCACACTGGATCAGACCTCAAGGTAGAGCTTCTCTGAGCAGGCCAGATCTCCTGAAGGGAGACCCTGGATCAATACCAATCACAGAATGCTGCAATCAACTCTGCTCTGAAGAGAAACAGTAATAAAAGACACTCTTTAAAATAGGAACACTTATTTCTAAGAAGCTCTTTGAAATATTTCTCCAGAACTCTAGAACAAAACTTTCCTAATCAACTGCACTGGACCCGAGGGAAAGAAAGGCAGAGCCATGGTTTGTCAGGACTGACTTGATCCCAGTGAGCCCCGTGGTGCATTTGGTGCTGAGCCCTTGAACCTCAGGGCCTGAGAAGAGATTGCACAAACCTTTCCAGGAGCCCAGTCAGAAGAAAAACCCAAAGTGTCTCAAAGCATTAATGGGTCCCACTGAGGTCCATCCCCAACACAGGCTCCTCATGGACTCCTTGAAGGTGAGTCTTGTTTCCGATGAAGGCTCTGGGTCTTCCTCAGTGTTCGCTGTGTGACCTCGCAGGGAGCGCAGGCGCACTGAGCTCAGGGTTATATCATTAAATAGATGTTCCCACAACAGGCCTTAGTCCAGTGTCCAGTGCCTGGAATGATCCCAATCTGGCTCAATTCAAGGTCAAAAGTTTTATTTCTAGGTGCTGTTTTTAGACCTATATCCTTACTATCCTCACTCCCACCAAACAAGTGGAGGATGATTCCATCTGCTTTGTTTAACCATTTCCTTTATCCTTTTTGCTTTATAACAATTAAATACAATTTTTCTATTGATTATAACACGACAATTTTGCTAATATAGTTCCAATTTAATTAGCATGAATCACATTTATAACTGTACCATGCCCGAATTTTTGAGCTACCATTTCCAAGTTTTTTGGGGGACCATTCCCAGGTTTTTTGGTGGAACATTCCTGAGTTTTTGGGAGAAATGTTTGTGAAGTTTTGAGGAATATTTCTGAATTATTGAGGGAACATTACAGAATTTTCCTGGGACCATTCCCGGATTTTTGGGGACCATTCCTGGATTTTTTGGGGACCATTCCCAGATTTTTTGGGGAACATTCCTGGGGTTTCAGAGGGAAAGCTTCTGAATTTTGGAGAGCATTTCTGAATTTTTGAGGTACCATTCCCAGGTGTTTTGGGGTACCATTCCCAGTTTCTTGGGCTGTCCCTTGTTGGTGAAGGAATAGCAAAGACTTATGAATGCCTAGCAAGCAGTTCTGAAACAATAGATGTAATAGAGATGTTAGCAGTATTTGACATAGATGCTGAAAATAGTATGTTAAGGTTTGAGGCCTCTTCCTTTGTTTAGATAAAACCAAATACAATACATGGCAAAGAAGTAGCAGATATCCTGTCCCAAGCCTGGCAGGAAAGATCTCAAGATAAGGGTAAAGCCATAAAACATGGTAATTTAGTTGTTCCTATAGGTTGCATGCAAATATTAGGAAATTAGTATATTGTATTAGATTGGTTATTGGAATTTGGAATATTCATTATGGAACAATACTTATTGTACTGCAAATGGAAAATCCTTCTACTTCTCCCTGCTCTCTTCTACTTCTTCTCTGCTCCTGCTTCTCCTCTCTTCCCTCCCCGCTCCTCCTCTCCACTCTTATTACCTCTAACTTTTCTCTAAGCTCTCTCTTATACCCACGCCCTATAATAAAATACAACCCTGAAGAACAGCAAATAATAAGCTCCTGAGTTTTTCCCGCGACCGTCCAGAAACCCGCCCGGTCCCACAGTTTGGCGCCCAACGTGTTCAGGGCCAGCTACTTCACCCTCTTCGCTGTGGGACATTTTTCTATGGACGGTAATTAGACCCACTTTTAATTACTTCCTCGGTTTTCGTGAGCACGGCTTTCCGTTCTTTGACAGCGTTCTGGGCCGGAGCTCTTTAAACTCATTCTATCAAGGCACCCACCGAGTGAGGGGAGCCGAGCTCTGGCCGGATTTGCCTGATGGCCTCGGGGCTCCGACGCTGCCGCTGGCCGGTGGTGCCTGAGCTCTTCGAGGGCGCTGCCAGGGCGCTCCCCGCAGCTCAGCGGGAGTTTGCCTTGTGCACAGAGCACGGTCCGGCGCTGCTTGGCCCCGCCTGGGCTATCGCTCTAAGTCTGGAGACAGGGAGGTCCCCGAGTGCGCTTGGCAGCTGCACAGCGACACCTGAGGCACAGCTCAGAGGAAGGGACCGGGAGCACAGCGCCCCCCGCGCCGCGACACTGCCTGGCCAGCGTCTCTGAGGAGGACCGGACACTGGACGCTGTATCTGCGATTACCGAGGCTAGTATATTAAACCAATAACGGGACAGACTCACTCTGCACACGAGAGAGCTCTTTATGAGCAACTAAAGCATTTATTAGGCTCTAGTCACATTGATTTGCCTAAGCAGGAGCTGAAAAACCTCCTAGAGTGGACCCTAGTTAATTTCCCGAACACAGACCACTCAGCAGTTTTTACCAGGAACTTTTGGGACACGGTTGGTGTTAAGCTTTATAATGATATTTCCCGCCGGTATATGGCAGCTGCGAAGCTATTTCCAGCCTGCAGGGTGTTGGTCCAGCTCTTTGCCAGAAAGGGTCAGCCCCCTGCGATCGCCCTGCTTGACCAGCCGCCTGTGGCTTCTGCACCCCCACGATCGCCAGTTTGCGCTGCGATGAGCCTTCCATCTTCCTCCCGGACCCCGCAGCCCCGACATCCCCGCTCCCGCAGACCCCTGCCCCTGCGCCCTCAGGTCTCGCTGTTCCGGACCCCACTCCCCCTACCCCTGATCCTGTGACCCGTCCCGCTGCTCCCACCGCCCCTTCCCCCGCGCCATCTGCCGCTCCTGTGCCTGCCCCCTCGGTGTCCACACCCGTCCCCGGCCCCGTCTCCCCGGCGCCCCCCCCTCCTGCCTGTCTCTGTCCCTCCCGCGGCTCCCGGACCCCTTGCGTTTGCCCTGCCGCTGGCTTCCCCCCTCATCCCCCCGATCCCGCCCCCTCGGATGCCATCCTCGCGTTTCCGCCCGCCGTTCCGCCGCGTCCGAGCCTCGCCCCCTCGGTGCCCGCAGCCGTCCCCTGTCCCGACTCCCAGCCCCCGTGCAGCCGCGTACCGACCCCCGCCCCTGCGTGCCTGCCCGCCCCTGCCCCGCCGCGACCGCGCTGCTTGCTGCTGCCGCCGCGCCGCCCCTGCCCTCCTCCCCCCTGCCCATGGCTTCCCCTGCACCCCCCACCGCCAGGCGCCGCCGCCATTACGCACGTGGAGCCCATTGTGCCCGGCGCGTTACATGCCCAGCACTCTGCTGTGTCCACGGCTTTGATAAACACACCCCTGCTGCAATCCCCAGCCCCGGCCAGCCAGACCGCGCCGTTTCACTCCGTGCAGGCGCCCCCGGGGACGGTCCCCTTTCCCGCACCGGGGGGAGCCTGTCGGACAGTGAACCAGCCGCCGGAGCTCGCCTGCGGCAAAGCGTTTCCGCTTGGCCATGGCCCCGCAGCCGCGCTGGCCGTGGAGCCGCCGTTCGCACCGTCCCGTCCGGAGCGTGGCCGCGGCCGAGCCGCCGCTGCTCGGCGGCTATTCCGTGTCGCTAGCGGCGGCGCAGCCCCCGGTCACCGCCGCCGGATCCGCCGGGGCGCCTGTACCGCATATGGCCCTGGCCATGACTGCGTGTGCAGCTCCCACGCCACCCGATGAGTCTCTGATCCGGCCCCCCGCTGCAGCCCCGTCTCTGTCTCCCGCTGCGGACACGGCTCTCTCGCAGACAGCGCCGCAGTCTGTGCCCGCCAGCGCGTCTCTGCCCTTCCCAGCCCCTCTCGGTCCACAGCAGTCCGCCCCGCTCCCGACTCCCGCTGCTGGTCCCCCGAACACAGCTCCACTGCCCGCCTATGCCAGCACTGCTCCACCCTCCCTACAACTCGCCGGAGCCGGCCGCCCGCAGCCCGCCATGCAGCCGCCCGCCATGATGACCTCCGCCGCTCCGGACACGACCGCAGCACATGCACGGAGCTCGCCAGCGCCGCCTGCGCTCTCCACGCCGCTCCTGGGTCCCAGTGCCTGTCCTCAAACGTATCCCTCTGCAGCTTTCCCTACGCCGGACCTAAATGTGGCGCATATCCCAGCGTTTCAATGACACGGCTCCGCAGTCACCATCCCGGTACACCGAGAGCCTCCAGCAGTACCAGCGCACCTACCGCCGAATCCACCCAGTTCAGATGCATTTCTACAGGACAGAGGGGGAGGTGACGCCACAGCGCCCCCGTTAATAATGGAACAAACAAGGAACTATTTACACCTGCAAATACTTTGCCTATCGTGCAAAAGACATCTCAGCTTCAAACTGCGACGCTGCATCCTCAAACCCCGCCAGATTTAAAACCCCAAAAATATTATGATGCTTCCGTATTGACGGACTGGCAAAAAATTAGATGGGACATTTGTAAAGATGAATGCCTTAATGTGATGGCACTACCTGTCATCTTTAATCCCCAGCCCGGTGGTCCCAGGAGGTGGTCTCCCATTCCGTCTCATGAGATTAAGGAATTAAGGAAGGCATTAAGGGATAATGGCATCGCATCACCCTATTTCAAACAGGTGCTAAAAAAGTACATTGGATGGACATACACTTACACCGAATGATTGTAAAAACCTCGCGATGGTCATGCTTACTGACTCACAATATCTCCTTTGGGAATTGAAGTGGAAAAGGATGCTCACAGAAATATTAGCAACTTACAGAGATAGTACGGATGTAGAGCTGCGTGCTCTGACCATATCTAAGTTATCTGGTGATCATCCCGACGACAAAAATGAAGATCAGGTGAATCTTCCCAGAGCAGCCTTAGATGATATTAAGAAAATGGCGCGCAAGGCATTTCTGCAGGTTCAGCCTGCAGGAGTCTTTGAAAAGTCCTACAACCTGATTACCCAAGACCCAGCTGAACCTTTCACCACATTTGTGGATAGAGTAATCCAGGCTTCTGAAAGGCAGTGTGCTGATGACATCACTCACCCGATAATGATAAGAGACATCATTGAAAATAATGCCAATACAGAATGTAAAAGGGCCATCAAAGCCATGGCGAAGGACAAACCAACAGTGCCCTGAAATGATAGATGCCTGCATAAAATCGGAAGTCCGCAGCACATGGCTTCTATCCAAGCAAATGAATTGGGAAAAAACCCTCAGCAGAACAGCTTGAAGAGGTTCTTAGTGCACAGACTATCACAAACTGCTGCACTGGCAGCTCAAACAGAAGCCCTGCGAACCAGGCAGGCACATCACTGTATGCCAGAATAAACCCTTTTTCCTTGCAATTTTAGGACAAGAAGCTGAGACTGTGTGGTCTCATCTTTCAATAGGACCCCTCTCAAAAAGATCCCTTGTTAATGATTGAATGGGTTTTCATTTCATTGACAGGTCACCAAAGACAATCCTCACACCTTTAGAAATGATGTCTCAGATCATCATCAAAGGTAGAGCAAGGCTTCTTTCAATAGCAGGTTGTGAATTTGCAATTATCTATTTGCCCATGAATAAAACTTATTTTGAGTGGGCAATGCAAAAATCAGAAGGACTTGCTGTATGCCTTGCTTGATTTTCCAGGCGTTTGCTCCATTCATTATCCGGCACACAAAATGATCAAAGCTAAATTATGCTACAAAGAAAACCTCTGATCAGTGAAGAACCTTTAGAAGCACATTACTGTCTTTACTGATGATCAGGGCAAACGCACAATTCAGTAGTTTACATGGCAAAATATGGAAACAAAAGCTTGGGAACAAGATGTTCAAAAGGTTGAAGGTTCTCACTCAGATTGTAGAGTTAGCAGCAGTTGTAAGGGCTTGTTAGCTCTTTCCAGAACCTCTCAACTTGATAACTGACTCAGCATATGTCACTAATAATGTCAAGAGAATTGAGGGATCAGTCCTAAAGGATGTGGATAAGTTATGTCTTTGGCTTACCTGTCTTACCAAACCCTATCTCACAGAACTAATCCTTATTTATTCCCACATAAGGGACCATTCAGGCCTCCCAGGATTTATGGGCAGAGGGAAATGCTTCGAGCAGATGCATTGGACTCAGCTGTCTCTGATGAGGGAAGATACCTCAGTGCTTGCTGCAATAACTCTGCCTAACACTATTGAAACAAGCAAAATTGAGCCATGCATTCTTTCACCAAAATGCACAGGCAATTAAACGTGATTTTCACATTAACCTTAGAGCAAGCACAAAATATGTACAGCGTGCCCTGACTGCCAGCTAAGTTCTGCACTTCCTGCTATAGAGCCACCAACCCAAGAGGGTTGGAGAGCTTGCAGAAATGGCAAACAGATTTTACTAAGTATCCCTCTTTGGGCAGATTAAAAAACATCCATGTCTCTGTGGCTACATTTTCAAATGCAATTTTTGCTTCTGTGCATACAGGGGGAAACAGCTGAGCATGTTTGCCAGCATTTTGTCACAAGCCTTTTCTATCTAGGTATCCCCCAAGAGGTCAAAACTGATAATGGTCCTTCTTATACCTCACATGAATTGGCTGCATTTTATAAATGACTGGGCATTCGCCATACATTTGGCATTGCTCATTCGCCCACAGGCAGGGAACAATAGAAAGGACACATCAAACTCTAAAATGCATTTTAGATCAACAGAAAGGGGGAGATCCTCAGGCCCTCACTCAAAGGAAGCTAAATAAAGCATTGTATGTCTAACATTTTCTGAAACAGCTAGCTGAAGAGCAGATCCTCTCTATTTCTAGACACGTTTTGAATAACAAAAAAGCAAACTTGAAAGAATACCCCCCAGTTTTGGTTAAAAACTTAGAAACAGGACGAAAGAGGGACCAACAACCTCATAATATGGGGAAAGGGGTTGTGTGTGTTTCCACAGATGCAGGACTCAAATTGGTGCCAGCAAAGAATGTGAAGTCCCCTGGCATCAAAACCTGCGAAAGCCTCCACAGCAGCCAGTGATCCTGCGAGAAGCCAGGAAGCAAGCACCCAGACCTGAACTGTGCAGAATCATCAGGAGAAAGCGACCTGCCAGAAACAGGTCAGG